>NC_140592.1:659552981-659789829 GCF_964204655.1 Triturus cristatus | reverse complement strand
GAATATCCCCTGCGCCAACAACATTCGGAAACTTTTGTAGCAGTCCACGCCGACGTCACAGAGACACGGCTCCGCTCGCGACTCCGCTGGCGTCACCGGCTCCATAAGAAGACCTCGTCGGCGTGATGACGTCAGTTCCCTTTTTTCCGCGCCGTCGACGCTAACGGTTTTCGGGACTCTCTCCGTAGCTGTAGTTTGATACTTTGTTTTCTGCTGGTATCGCTCTCTTCTTGTCTGCAGTTGAAGATGTCGACGAAGAAGTCCGGGTTTAAACCTTGCCGGGAGTGCGGTAAGCACATGTCAATAACTGATCCACATGAAGACTGCATATGGTGCCTTTCATCGGACCACGATGTCGAAGGATGTTCTTGCTGTCGCAAGATGAGCACAAAGGCTCTGAAGGGGAGAGGGAAGCCAAATTATTAATCGCCAGGATGAAAAAGGAGAAGAGGGGCCGGAGAAGGTCGAGGTCGGCGTTGAAGTCGACTTCGGGACATACTTCTAAGTCCAAGAAGCATAAGAAAAAGAAGAGGCATGGATCTCGACATTGCTCAAACAGGGATGTGGCTCCGAGATCGACCTCGCCCTCTCGACACCGTAAGGACTTTGTATGTCCTTCGCCTGTTTCTGTTCCTGATTCTCCTGTTGGCCTGTCATCGCCTGTTGCTTCACCGGAGCATTCTCCGGCTCCGGCACCGGCTCCATCTCTGGCTCCGGTTCCGATTGAAGAGCTTCTAGCTCCGGACGAGCTTTCGGCTCCGCAGATTCCACTGTCGGCGCCGATCGGCCCGACTCCGGTGATGCCTCAGCCTGAGCCATATCCATCATTTCCAGGCCTAGGCCAAGATCCGACGCATTATCTTAATGCTATGTATGGGGTCTTCTCCAGAGCCTTGTACCCCTCTGGTGCACATTCGGGTCCCATGGGTCCTATGGCTTTGAGTTTGGGAGTTCCCCAAGCTTATCCTCAGGCTCCCTTCATGCTATTTTTTTCAGCAATGCCATCTTGGCATCTACCGGCGCCGAGGACATCAACGCCTATTCCTTCTTCACCGGTGCCGACTCAGCCTCGTACGACGCCGGCTGTCACTTTGGATCCGCGCTCGACGCCGGCTTCGGCGCCGTCGGATTCGGTTACGGCGCCGCTGACTCCTGCTGTGAGGATCAGATCTAGGAGGGAGGCGCAAAGGGTACTGGAGGAACAGAGGTACCAGATGGAGGAGGTGGAAGAAAGTGAGCTGATTGAGTCGGACGATCTATTTGAAGAATTGAAGGAGGCTAGTGGCCTGGATTTGTCGCTTGAATGGGAGATTACTCCTCCTGCTGATACTCCTTCAAAGGATGTGGCTCCCTACCACTCTGTTATTAAGAAGGCGGCTGAGCTTCTGGATCTGCAGTTGCCATCTGCGGAGTTTAAACCAAACATCCTTACAGAGGTTCTACACTCTCGTTCCTCTGCATCGGAGCCTTTGCTCCCTTTTAATGACGCCATTATTGAGCCGGTAATGGAGGTATGGCGTAAGCCCTTCTCTGCTCCTGCAGTTTCTAAGGTTATTGCAAGGAGGTATAGGGCGGCTCCAGGGGACCCAGACTTTTTAACATCTCATCCTTCTCCGGAGAGTCTGGTGGTTCAGGCTGCCTGTTCCAAAAGATCTACAGGTGCTTTTCCCCAAGTCAGATGAATGCCACCTGTCTTTTGGGCCGATATATCCATGCTCTTATGGATTCAGCAAAACAATTGGCCCCAAAACTGTCGGAAGAAGATAGACTGAACTTTAATGAGGTACTGTCGGATACCCAGGCGGCTGCACGTCAGGTAATCCAAAGTGGCTTGGATACAGCTGATTTTGTCGCAACGAGTATGGGCTCTTCTGGTGCCACGAGAAGGAGTACGTGGCTCAAATCATCCGAGTTCTCCCCTGATGTGCAGGCTACGCCCCTGGATTTGCCTTTTGATGGCTTTGGTCTTTTTGGCAAAAAAGCGGATGCTGCGCTCGAAAGATTTATGGAGAGTAAGGCCACGGCTAAATCTTTGGGCCTTAAAGCTCAGCCTAGGGGTTCGATCAGGCGGTACAGGGGCTTTGGAAGGTCTTCCTTTCGTTCATACAGACAGTCCCAGCAGCAGCAACAGTAGCAGAACACTCTGTATAAGAGCTACAGAGGCAGGATCCGAGATCGCACTCGAAGTTGACAGCTCTCCTCCTCCTCCTCTTCCTCAGCCCCTCCCACCACTGCAAAGCAGCCCTAGATCCACCATTCTGGATCATGCTGTTCCTGTGAGGGGGCCGGCTTACACATTTGCTACAAGATTGGGAATCGGTTACTACAGACCTTTTGGGTTCTAGATCTTGTGGAAAATGGGTACGCCCTTCCCTTTCAGGAATTCCCTCCAAATTGCCCTCCTTGCCAAGGTGTTTGCTCGGAGGACCACCTTCTTCTCCTGCAGGAGGAAGTCTTGACATTACTAAAAAAAGGTTTGATAGAGGTGGTTCCAGAGCAGGAAAGGGGTCAGGGATGTTACTCCCGGTATTTCCTGATTCCGAAGAAGGACGGCAGGCTGCGTCCAATCCTGGACCTCAGGATCTTGAATCTTTTTCTGAAGCAAGAGAAGTTCAAGATGCTCACCCTTGCGCAGGTTCTTCAAGCTCTGCATCAGGGGGACTGGATGGTGTCGATCGACTTGCAGGATGCCCACCATGTTCCATGGACCTGCCACTCCTATCTACTCCGAGTGTTCTGTTGAGCTGCCACTCCCCTCCCACCTGCCTAGCATTGTCAGATGACTGTAACCTGTCCCTGCCACCTCCACCCTGCCTGTCGACATGACATGCCCCTATCCCCTTCCTCCTGTCCTCCATGGTCCATTTTACTGCCACACCCTTCTGCCCTCCCTGGTCTGTTGTGCTGCAACTGCTCCTCCTGCCTGCCCGCGCGGTCTGTTGTGAGGCCCCTTCCCTTGAACTCTCTTGTCTGTGCCCAGGTCCTGACCCTCCCTTCTATCCTCCATGGTCCTTTGTGCATGCCCCTGCACTTTCCTTCTTGCCCATCATAGCCATTGTGCTGCCACTAACCCTCCCGCTTGCCATGCATGGTCTTCTGTGCTGCCATGGCCCCTCCCCCCTTCCCTGTGTGGTCAGCTAGCTGCCCCTGACTCCCTCCCACCTTCCCTCCATGGTCTGTGTGTATGCCATCATAGTCTCATTGTTGCTCTCCATGGTGTGTCTTGTTTCTAGTGCCCATCCTGCCTGACCTCCATGGTCATCTTGCTGCTCCTGCCCTGCCCCCTTGCCCCCAGCCCTGTTTCCATGTGCAGACCCCTATTCCCTCCCTCCTGGCTTGTCTGTTCCATTGTAATGCCCCTGATCCGTCCCTCCTGCCCTTTATGGTCTGTTATGCTGCAGCTTTCTCTCCTGTCTGTCCATTATGGTCAGCTAGCTACCATTGCCTCTTTCCCCTCTGTTCTCTGTTGTCCATGTGCATGGTCCTGTCCCCTCCCTATTGCTTTCTATGGATTGTTGTGCTGCACTCCCGTCCCGCATGCCCTGTGTGGTGTATTGTGCTGCTGCAAACCCTGATGCCTGCCCTGTAGGGTCAGTTTGGTGCACCTCTCCATGTCCCTCCTGTCCTCTGTTATCCAAGTCCATGTCCCTACCCCAATTCCTCCTGCCTACCATGATCAAATGTACCATACTTGCGAACATTTTGAACTTGGTAAGAGGGTTTTTTTTTAAAAAAAACTGGGGTATTGATTTTCCCCTTTGAGTTACATTGAAAAAGAGGAGATTGTAGACAGGAGACAGATCAAATAAAGCCCATTTGAGCTTAAAAACATTGGACGTTTCCTGGCTGAAACAGGTCTGTTGGCATGTATGGTTGTACTACCACTGCCTCTTCCTTCTGCCCACAATGGTCTATTATATTGCTACAGCCTCTCTTGTCAGTCCTGTATTGTTGGTGTGTTGCCCCTGCCCCCCTTTCCACAGCCCTCCATAGTCTGTTCTGCTGCCACTGCCCTTCCTGCCTGCCCGGTGTGGTCAAATTGTTGCCTCTGCACTCTCCTACCTGCCTTCAATTTTCAGAGTCTCGTGCCCCTGGCCTCTGCCTCTCAACAGTATACCAATGAACAACTAGATTGCTAACATTCTATATTTATTACAAAAGTGTGGAACGCCTGACGTCATCTTGATGTAATCAAAACTGTAATACCTAGAGCATTTCCTTTAGAAATTACATATATGAGAGGGTCTTATTTGCATCAAAATTAGGGTTAGTGCTCTAAAAAACTAAAATGAGGACATATTTTCTGAGTTTTCAAATAGCGACAAAGAACTTTTAAATTGTTTGTAATCTTTGTTTTTTTATCCAGTTGACCACTTGATTAAATGTTGCACCTAGGGGAGAGGATGTGGTGTTACTTCCAGAGCTGCAGACTTTGCAACTGGGGAACCAGGTTGGAGTTTCTGCTTCAGCTCAACATTCTGTGATTCTGGTCAAATCACTTAATCTCCCCATGTCTACAACCAAAATAAATTTGATCTTGTGTGATGTAACCAATGCTCATGTAAAGCACTCCAATACCTGACAAGTCTGCACTATATAAAACTGCAAATACAAAAAAAATAGGTGTTTATGCACACTTCTGTCATTGGGCTACACGTGGGCTACATCTGGGTGATATTTGTGGTGCATTTGGGCTCTTTTGTCTCTGGTGGCCATCTTGGGAGATTTATTTGTTATGAAGTTTCCTAATTTCCTCATTTACTGCAGTCTCCACTGTAGGAAATGCTTTCAGTTTTTTACTTTGATTCCATCAAGAAGGTATTCAGATATGTCACACATTTGCTATAAATTCTGAATGTTAGCACTCTAGTTGCTCATTAGATCACTGTAGTAAAGCTACTGCTCACCACGGAAGTCTGCTGCTGGTATTAAAAGTGCATGTTTCAGTCTGCATATCAGTGAAATAGAAGAGGATTTGAGAAGTCACTCAAAATGTGCCCTAATTTTTCTTTCTTCAGCACTAATCATAATTTCTATGGCAAAATAAACCCCCTCATTGTGTTCCTTTTTAAATTAAATGTTTTAAGAGTTACCACTTTATTCCAATCAAGATGGCTTCAGGTGTGCCATACTTTTGTCATAAGTAAGACTGTTAGCGCCATAGTTGTTTGTTAGAACACTCTGGGACATTCTGTCATTGGGCTATACTTGGGCTACATCTGGGTGATATTTGGGCTACATTTGGGCTCTTTTGTCTCTGGTGGCCATCTTGGGAGATTTATTTGTTATGAAGTTTCCTAATTTCCTCATTTACTACAGTCTCCTCAGTAGGAAATGCTTTCAGTTTTTTACTTTGATTCCATCAAGAAGGTATTCAGATATGTCACACATTTGCTATAAATTCTGAATGTTAGCACTCTAGTTGCTTATTAGATCACTGTAGTAAAGCTACTGCTCACCAGGGAAGTCTGCTGCTGGTATTGAAAGTGCATGTTTCAGTCTGCATGTCAGAATTTTTTTATGAAATAGAAGAGGATTTGAGACGTCACTCAAAATGTGCCCTAATTTTTCTTTCTGCAGCACTAATCATACTTTCTATGGCAAAACGAACCCCCTCGTTTTGTTCCTTTTTAAATTAAATGTTTTAAGAGTTACCACTTTATTCCAATCAAGATGGCTTCAGGTGTGCAATACGTTTGTCATAAGTAGGACTGTTAGCGCTCTAGTTGTTCTTTAGAACACTCTGGGAAGCTGCAGTAGAACACAAAGGAATCAACTGACAGTCTCTGCCCTTGTTGGATGTACATGTTTTACTGAGAATGTCAGACTTCATTCTCACATGACTGAGAAAGATAATGTGAATTTACAGAAAATATGCTCTCAAGTTTAGCTTATAGATCACCTTCCAAACCTCTGTGGGAAAAGCATGAGAAAATAGTTTTCTCTCAAACATGATTCATGATATCACAGTAGAAGGCTTTTTCACATGGTAAAATCACCTTCGAACTCACCACAATTCCTAAAATGTGTATGGTACCATCAACAAATGATTTATAATGTAACTAAAGTCTTAAATCCTTCTATTAACTGCAATGCTTTTTAATGAGGTGCTATCATGTATATTGGTCCCAAGTTGGCTGCCAACACTTCTTGGATGAAGTGCTGACAGCCAATCAGATCTCACGATGAGATGTGTGGTTAGGCTCCGCCCAGATATATATGTGATTTTACTTTTGATTTTCTCAGGAACTACTGAACAGATTTACACCATTTAAGCAAAAGGCACGAGTCTAAGGACTACCTCTTTGTCAAATTTGGTGTAATTCCGTTTAGCAGTTCGGGCTGTAGCTGCGTCAACAGGTCCTATGGGAAAATGCATGGGGAAAACGCGTTTCTCAATGCAATTTCCATAGGAAACTTTAGACAAGGCTACAGGTCAAACAGCTGAACGGAATTACGCCAAATTTGGCAAGGAGAAAGGTCTTGGTCGAGAAAGCACGCTTTTGTTGAAATGGGGTAAATCCGTTCAGTAGTTTTAGAGAAATATCAAAATGTACAGATATCGATATTTGAGAATTCTGACATCTGATTGGCTGAGGTGTTACGAGCACGAGTGTGCGGCTGATTGGCTGCGACCTGTTGAAACTAGGAAGTGTTGGCAGACGTTTTGGGACTGAGTTGAAAGGCGTAGGGTGGTAAAAAAGATAATAATTGTATAAGAGGATATAGTAGGAACACTGTGGTCTTAGTTTAAGCAGTCTGTACGGTGCAGAGGCAGGGAGTTTGAATGTTGCGTAGGCCGTGGAAATTACGTCCGCAGAACAACGGTGCGCGGTATTGCGGCAAGGTTGCGTAGGGTCTGGAAATCCCGTCGGGAAAACAATGCGCCGTTTTGCGGCGAGCAGTGTGTAGGGTGCACACACAGGTAGTGTGAATGTGTGGTATTGCGGCAATGTTCAGTAGGCTGTGTAACGGTGCACACACAGGTAGTGTAAATGTGTGGTGCAGAAAAAAAGAGAATAATTGTATAATAGGGTATAGTAGGAACAGTGTGGTTTTAGTTTAAGCAGTCTGTATGGTGAATATAATGTGGTGTTCACTTTTATCATGGGCAGTGTCACTTTTTTAGACGAAATTTAATATTATGTGGGACCATTGAAAGTAGAAGTGTTGTCAGCCATTTCCTCCTCTTCCGCGGAGTAGCAGGGACATCTGATTGGCTGACGTGTTCCAAGCAGGACCATCCCAAGCTTAATGTTCATTGGCTGTGAACCATTGAAAGTAGAAGTGTTGGCAGCCATTTCCTCCCCCTCCGCGGAGCATCAGGGACATCTGATTGGGTGACGTGTTCTAAGCAGTACCTTCCCTAGCTTAATGTTCATTGGCTGTGAAGCATTAAAAGTAGAAGTGTTGGCAGCCATTCCCTCCTCCTCTGCGGAACACCATGGATATTTTATTGGCTAAAATGTTACGAGTACAAGATTGCTCTTTATTGGCTGGGAACAGTTTTTATCAAGCAATCACTAATATACTTTCTTAGGCAAGTGAAGCTGTATATATCAGAGGGGTGACAAATAAAAATGCAATTCATAAAATATCCCTTAAGAGTGGCCACACCCTCCCTTTTTTTGTCAGCTATAGTTTGTAAAAGTGTTGCCCCATATTCTTGTTAATATACAAGGGCATCAGTTACTTTTAGATGAAGTAGAAAAGAAGTGCTACAAGAAACACTCCCATACTACATCATCTGAGGTCACAATAAAATCACCAGTAAAAAACTGTTAACCACAAATGACGTGATATTACATAGAAATGTACGCTTCATCAAAACATTACATGAAGCACTATGTACACAATTTTGTTTTTTGCAACTACTTTTTTATGAAACATTAGCCGTGTAACAAACTGTGAGGTACTAAGTTATCTACGTAAATAACTATAGTATGTATTGTAAATTTGTCGCACAGATAGATGTCCAACCCCTTTGAAGTACTATAAACACACAGTATATGAATATACAGGGTGAGTTTATAGTATTCCACAGGAGAAGAAGAATAAGGGTCTCTAGAAAAAATACACATTTTTACAATTTCTATTCTGTAGAATGCGGGAAAGTTTTGTCGTAGTGCTTAGAGGTCGCTGACTGCTCCGCTGATAGATCAGGTACTCCTTTAAGAATATATAGGATAGTATAATATACACTACTATTCCAATATATTCTATAAGGAGAAGGAGAATAACAAAATATTTTCCAGCTGTGAATATGTTCAAAGCTTCTTTTCTCCGTGACTTCGAAATCTTTCGTCCTCGCGCCGACTGGTCATGAAGTCCTCTGAGCTCAAAATGACTGTGAATATTAGAATATACATACTCACACTATATTATCCTGGGGGGAAACAAAGTTAGAACGAGAAGCTGCTGACCTTACATATAAATCTTGAGTTTTGGCGCACACGGGTCACCAACACGTCTGTGGTCAAGTATAGTGTCACTATTATAATATAGAAAATCACACTATATGAGCTCAAAGGAGCCAGTAAAGGAACAGTGTATCCTCTATTCTGTCTGTTTCTGAATACAAGCTGCTGACGTTACATATAGATGGCAAAAACAACCAATAACACTTTTTTGTAAATACAAATCTTTAAATATTCACAAATAGCTACGTATTATAGGTATCTACTATGCCAAAATCAAACAACTTACAACTCCGTAATATCTTTTGTTGTCGCAAAAGAAGAATCCAACGCTACAAAACGGAACCTGCATCACAGAATGGACACGTGTAAATAACTCGCAAAAACGAAACTAATCGAGCAACGGGTGTGGTTTATATACTTTTTGGTTATTCAGTAGTCTATGGAAGGAACATGCGGCTCCGCCCATTTAGATGTCACGTTTTACAGTTGACACGTGCTCACATTTTCACTGTTTAACTTGTGCACGTGTTGGGAAAAGTTACAAAATGTGAAGCTGTAAAGGTTTTGATGTAGATCCTCACATGTAAATGTATAACGTTGGAGAGATTAAATACTGTTACCTGGCAAACCGTGTCATTTCCTTTCTCATGACCAAAAACATCTATTAATTGCCGTAATTCTAAATAGAAGACATAAAAAAAATATCGTTCAGAATCGAAGAAAAATAAAATACGTGCTAATATTTGTCATCACTATGGTTTTAAATTAAAAAAATGCTAGGATTTGTAAAGTATATAGCTAGCTCCAGAGAGGTGTCCCGGCGCTCGGGGGCATTGGGAAGATTAAGCAAGGTATTGCCCACAGTGACATAGTGGTGGGCTAACGTGCCACTGGATCCGGGAATCGAACTGTGAACGCTGTTGTTCGAAGTCAGGTATCATAGCTGCTGCGTCACAGTTTTTCTACACTTACATTTTAATTAGTGCTAATTAAGTTTTAAACATTGTTGAATTATAACTTATATCGGACTACTGTTACAGTTCGTTTTTGACTACAAAAAGTATGCACGTCTTTTTAAAATTTACTTAAGAACAATATAGGTTTCAGGGACATTGTAGTTAGAAATTAGCATTTAAAAAACCTTAGAAATTCACTGAAAAAAACATTGTTTTTTGAATGAGTAGATGTGTGTGCAGACCTAGCAATCAGTGAGTGCATATGTAGTAACTGGTATTGGTGTGTTAATAATTTTGAAAATGGTTGTCTATATTTTACAGTGGGTGTATTAATGGTTATATTAGAGTGTGAGGAGATGCATCAGTTTTTCACGTGGAGGATTTCATCAGTGATGTTATCATTGATGTAATTTGAGATGTCATCAGTGATGTCACTGACCATGTCATGAATGATGTAATATGTGACGTTATGAGCAGTGCGTTGCGGGTGCACGAGTTATAGTTAGCTGAAGTAACTATAATGGTGGAATTTCACTGGTTTTGTACTAGTGAAATGTCCAGCTAACTATAACGTCCCAGAAACCTATGTTTTTTTTCAGTGAATTTCTAAGGTTTTTTAAATGCTAATTTCTAGCTATAACTTCTGTAAATCCTATGTTTTTTTCAGTGAATATATATATATATATATATATATATATATATATATATATATATATATATATATATATATATATATATATATATATATATATATATATATATTATCTACTGGCGGTCGCCAGTAGATAGTTATAGTTACAACCTAGTTTCCATAGGAAATCTCAAAATTCTATTATGAATAACTTTGGCGCCGGTTGACGAATCCTCGCGAAATTTTCAAAACTAATGGGGCGCTCCGTTCAGCTCCATACTCATTTTAGGAATTGTGGTATGTTCTAAGGTGATTTCACCATGTGAAAAAGCCTTCTGCTGGGATATCATGATTGAGAGAAAAATATTTTCTCATGCTTTTACCACAGAGGTTTGGGAGGTGATCTATAAGTTAAACTGAGAGCTTATTTTCTGTAAATTCACATTATCTTTCTCAGTCATGTGAGAATGAAGTCTGACATTTTCAGTAAAACATGTACATCCAACAAGGGCAGAGACTGTCAGTTGATTCCTTTGTGTTCTACTGCAGCTTCCCAGAGTGTTCCAAAGAACTACTAGAGCGCTAACAGTCCTACTTATGATAAACGTATGGCACACCTGAAGCCATCTTGCTTGGATTAAAGTGGTAACTCTTAAAACATTTAATTTAAAAAGGAACAAAATGAGGGGGTTCATTTTTCCATAAAAAGTATGATTAGTGCTGCAGAAAGAAAAATTAGGGCACATTTTGAGTGACTTCTCAAATCCTCTTCTATTTCATAAAAAAATTCTGACATGCAGACTGAAACATGCACTTTCAATACCAGCAGCAGTTTTCCCTGGTGAGCAGTAGCTTTACTACAGTGATCTAATGAGCAAAACGAATGCTAACATTCTGAATTTATGGCAAATGTGTGACACATCTCAATGCCTTCTTGATGGAATCAAAGTAAAAAACTGAAAGTATTTCCTACTGAGGAGACTGCAGTAAATGAGGAAATTAGGAAACTTCATAACAAATAAATCTCCCAAGATGGCCACCAGAGACAAAAGAGCCCAAATGCACCACAAATATCACCCAGATGTAGCCCAAATATAGCCCAATGACAGAAGTGTGCAAAACACTTATTATTTTGTGTTTTTGCAGTGTTATATAGTGAAGACTTGTCAGGTATTGGAGTGCTTTACATGAGCATTGGTTACATCACACAAGAACAAATTCATTTTGGTTGTAGACATGGGGAGACTAAGTGATTTGACCAGAATCACAGAATGTCGAGCTGAAGCAGAAACTTCAACCTGGTTCCCCAGTTGCAAAGTCTGCAGTTCTGGAAGTAACACCACATCCTCTCCCCTAAGTGCAACATTTAATCAAGTGGTCAACTGGATAAAAAAACATAAAGATAACAAATAATTTAAAAGTGCTTTGTCGCTATTTGAAAACTCAGAAAATATGTCCTTATTTTAGTCTTTTAGAGCACTAACCATAATTTTGATGCCAATAAGACCCTCTCATATATGTAATTTCTAAAGGAAATGCTCTAGGTATTACAGTTTTGATTACATCAAGATGATGTCAGGCGTTCCACACTTTTGTAATAAATATAGAATGTTAACAATCTAGTTGTTCATTAGGATACTGTTGAGAGGCAGAGGCCAGGGGCACGGACTCTGAAAATTGAAGGCAGCTAGAAGGGTGCAAAGGCAACAATTTAACCACACTGAGCAGGCAGGAAGGGCCGTGGAAGCACAACAGACTATGGAGGGCAGTGGAAAGGGGGGCAACAAACCAACAATACAGGACTTGCAAGAGAGGCTGTGGCAATGTAATAGACCATTGTGGGCAGAAGGAAGAGGCAATGGTAGTACAACCATACATGCCAACAGACCCGATTCAGCCAGGAAACGTCCAATGTTTTTAAGCTCAAATGGGCTTTATTTGATCTGTCTCCTGTCTAAAATATCCTATTTTTCAATGTAACTCAAAGGGGAAAATCAATACCCCAGTTTTTTTTCAAAATCTCCCTCTTACCAAGTTCAAAATGTTCGCAAGTATGGTACATTGGATCATGGAAGGGAATGGGATAGGGACATGGACTTGGATAACAGAGGACAGGAGGGACATGGAGAGGTGCACCAAACTGACCCTGCAGGGCAGGCATCAGGGTTTGCAGCAGCACAATACACCACACAGGGCATGCAGGACGGGAGTGCAGTACAACAATCCATAGAAAGCAAGAGGGAGGGGACAGGACCATGCACATGGACAACAGAGAACAGAGGGACAAGAGGCAATGGTAGCTAGCTGACCATAATGGACAGACAGGAGAGAAAGCTGCAGCATAACTGACCATAAAGGGCAGGAGGGACGGATCAGGGGCATTACAATGGAACAGACAAGCCAGGAGGGAGGGAGTAGGGGTCTGCACATGTAAACAGAGGGCTGGGGGCAAGGGGGCAGGGCAGGAGCAGCAAGATAGCCATGGAGGTCAGGCAGGATGGGCACTAGAAGCAAGACACACCATGAAGAGCAACAGTGAGACTGTGATGGCATACACACAGACCATGGAGGGAAGGTGGGAGGGGGTCAGGGGCAGCTAACTGAACACACAGGGAAGGTGGGAGGGGCCATGGCAGCACAGAAGACTAAGCATGGCAAGTGGGAGGGTTAGTGGCAGCACAATGGCTATGATTGGCAAGAAGGAGGGTGCAGGGGCATGCACCAAGGACGATGGAGGATAGAAGGGAGGGTCAGGACCTGTGCACAGACAAGAAAGTTCAGGGGAAGGGGCCTCACAACAGACCACACGGGTCAGGCAGGAGGAGCAATTGCAGCACAACAGACCAGGGAGGGCAGAAGGGTGTGGCAGTACAATGGACCATGTAGGACAGGAGGAAGAGGATAGGGGCATGGCATGTGGACAGGCAGCGTGGAGGTGGCAGGGACAGGTTACAGTCATCTGACAATGCTAGGCAGGTGGTAGGGGAGTGGCAGCTCAACAGAACACTCAGAGTAGATAGGAGTGGCAGGTCCATGGGACATGGTGGGCAAAAAGGATGGAGCAGGGGCATGCACAAAGACATCGGAGGGCAGGGGGAAGGAGAATAGGGACAGCAAGCTAAGCACAGAGTTTAAGCAGGAGGTCAATGATGGGGCATAGAATTGGGCAATGGAGGGCAGGAGGAGTGGACTGGTACATCATACTAAATTGAGGGCAGTGGCAGCACATCAGACCATGCATGGCAGGAGGGAGGAGGCTAGTCCATGGATTCACACAACAGAGGATAGGGAGGAGGGGGATGGGGCAGCAAGCTAACTGTTTAGAGAAGGCGGGTATTAGGAACTTTATTGTTTTTAAAACATTGTGTCTGTGTGAACTACTTAAAATATGAACAAGTATGCAGCATAATCTCACTTTTATTCAGGAAGAAGAGGACGTTTGTGACTGTGACTCCGGGCTCACTTGGCAGAAACACCCCCTGACCCTCCACCCCCTATCGCAAAATGTAATGCCCGTGAAAAGGGTAGGTGAACACAGTGTTATATAGAACATAGTCCTGAGAGCACGATTGAAAATGAAAACTAGATATAGTGTATGGTATAAACTATGCACCAAAAAGTGTGATATAAGATGAACCGGGCGTGAAATATAATATGCAATACTTTATGCGCAATGACAGATTCATTGGAGAGCGCGAGATAGCACAGGCACTAGCGCGTGCTATGCGATATGCGCCTTGGAGTGTAATATGCACAGGGCAGTGTTGTGTAACCTAACTAGTCTCTAAAGTTGTAATATAAAATATGTGCTGGGGAGTGTAACGTTGCATATGCACTGTGACAAAGATATGGATCCCAGATTGTAATATGTATGGCATAGCACTGTGCGTTATAACATAGGCATCGAGGAAGGCACGTTAGATGGGGCAATATAACCCGTGCGAAGACAAGTGTGGCATGACATATTCATGGGGTGGTGTTACAGTGCACATGGGCTAGAGAGTGTCATAGCATATGCACTAGCTAGTGGAATACAACACAGAGGTGTGTGGCACTCGGCAGGCAATGGTGGGTGTAACACAGCATTGGGCTCTGTCAGGAGCGCGCTGTGACTCTCAAGTGATGTTCGTCCCCTTTCCAGAGAGTAAAATAAAAAGTATTACACATCCGGCAGTGGATGTGTGTTTTATTAACCGTGAGGCGGGTTTCTTGCATAGTTTTGGTCGAATTTTTGTCGAATCCCCTTTGAATGGCTTGGTGTGCATGTGTATTAAATGTGCCCGTCAATAGCTACCCATGTTTGTATAAATAAACGACAAGGGTGTCTACCGGGATTAGGCACGGTAGGGCATCAGACATGTCAGAGCTTCAGTAGTGGTGTAAATACATTCCACGTGGATTCATTGCATGCATAGTCGCCTTTTAATGAATATCACGCAAATCGTCATGGTGATAGGTACGTACGGTTTGTCCAGCATGTCCTAGGTGTGTCTATAAATATATATATTTTTTAAAATAATAAAAAACAGTGGTCGGCCCTGGGGATTGGGGTCAAAAAAATATAATTAGGAGACAGGCCCTGGGGGATGGGGTCATCAGGGCCAATAAATTAGAATAAGAAGGGGAACCACACAGCCCCCCTTCTTAAAAAATTAAAATAAATAAAAGACTGGCATCGTGCCGGAGGCCATGCCCCCTCCGTGCAGCACTCTGCAAACGCGCCCCCAACAGGCATCTCCAGTATGCGCCAGGGAGCTGCGCTGCAGACAGGTGTTCTGAGGCCAAGCCCCTTTTTACACCTCTCTGCAACGCAGCTCTGTGGCGCTTACTGGAGGTACCTAGTGGTCTAGTTTGACCCTAGGGACCCTTAGGATTCAAGGGGACTTAATCTCTCAACTTAGAACAGCCACAGGGCGCGTTTACACAGTGGTGAAGGGAGGGGACGGGGCCTGAGGTGACGTGTGCAAACACGCACTATGGCACGTTTTAAATTGAGGATATAATTTCCCTTCAATACTGAGGGCCCCTGGGGGCTAACTAGCCCACCAAGTGCTTCCAGTAAGCGCCACTGAGCTGCATTGCAGAGAGGTGGTCCAGGCCGTGCCACTTTTTACACCTCTCTGCAACGCAGCTCTGTGGCACTTACTGGAGGTACCTAGTGGGCTAGTTGGACCCTAGGGACCCTCAGGATTCAAATGAACTTAATCTCCCAACTAAAAACGGACACAGGGCGTGTTTACACAGTGGTGAAGGGAGGGGACGGGGCCTGAGTTAACGTGTGCAACAACGCCCTGTGGCCTGTTTTAAGAGGTAGTTTTAATCCCCATGCCCTATTATATACTAGGGGCTTACAGAGGAGGTCATGCTAATCACAGGGGGACCCCAACGCATAATGTTCCCTAGTGTATGTAGGTGTTTTTACTGTATTCTAAGTGTCTTTTAACATAGCACTGGCTCTAGGACTGGTTAGTCAGACTCAGTTACCACCAGTATCCGTCTGAAAAAGTTGAGGGTACAGGATGATTTTGCAACAAGGCTTCTTTCTGCTCTTCTTTTTGTTCTTTCTGCACGCTATCCTTCTTCCTGCACTTATCTTCGTATTTGAGGACTTCTGTTGCTTCTTTCTGCACTTCTTTTGTCTCTTTCTGTGCATTTTTTCTTCTTTCTTCACATGTCCTATCTCTGTAGGCATAGTTAGAAATTAGCATTTAAAAAACCTTTGAAATTCACAGAAAAAACCATAGGTTTCAGGCACGTTATAGTTAGGAATTAGCATTTAAAAAACCTCAGAAATTCACTGAAAAAACCATAGGTTTCAGGGGTGTTATAGTTAGCTGGACTTTTCACTTGTACAAAACCATTGAAATTCCCCCGTTATAGTTAGTTCAGCTAACTATAACTCGTGCGCCCACAATGCACCGCTGATGACGTCACATATTACATCACTCATGACATGGTCAGTGACCTCACTCATGACATCACTGATGACATCTCAAATGACATCACTCATGACATCACTGATGACATCATCCTTGTGATAGAGTGGCAGACCTCCTCTCACCCTAATATAACCTTTGATACACACATTCAAAAATAGAGACTACAATTTTCAAAACAATGGACATACCAATACCAGTTACAACAACCTCTTCAGTAATTCTAAGCTCCACATACACATCCACTCATTCACCAACAGTCCTATACAGTCACTCATACATGTACTCACTCATCATATGTACTCATACACCTATACATCCTGTTACACAATGCCACTCATCCATAGAGTTACTCACACACATAGTCACTCATGCTAATAAAGAATCAAACATACATTTACTTGCATATACAATTATACACACACCACCACACTTAATTCTACAGAAACTTACACATACTTAGTCTTTTAAACAATCACTTACAGAAACACATACTTATTCATACAGGAACTCTTTCAATCTCTCACTCTCACATATACTCACATATATACACCAATACTCACATATACTAGTTTAAAACATATGTAGTTACTCATAAAGACACTATTGAGACAGTCATTCACTCACTATCACACCCATACACACACACACATCCACCCATACAGTCCTGCACACATGCTGTGTTCAACACATACAAACAGTGAGTCACTCATTCATGCACCTATGCACTACGTAATACCCCCCACCGAACCATTCAGACACTCAGACTGATACTCAAAAAACCAACTAATAACCTATATAGACACCCATGTAGCTACTCACCAACCCATGCAGCCATTTATACACAAAGTGAGAGACTGATACAGATATTTACATATTTAAACATTACTCACTAAGCCATGTATTCACTATGATACACTTAATCAGTCAGTTACACGATCAATTTTTCAAAAACAAATCATCCATTTAGACACTTATATACCCATTTATTCTTCCATCGGCCTTGAGATATACATATATAAAACATATTTAATTTTCAGAAAAACACACATTCACTGGATGATGTCATCAGTGATGTCATTTGAGATGTCATCAGTGATGTCATGAGTGATGTCACTGACCATGTCATGAGTGATGTAATATGTGACGTCATCAGCAGTGCATTGCGGGCGCGCGAGTTATAGTTAGCTGAACTAACTATAACGGGGGAATTTCAATGGTTTTGTACAAGTGAAAAGTCCAGCTAACTATAACACCCCTGAAACCTATGGTTTTTTCAGTGAATATATATATATATATATATATAGTGTGTTTTTAGGGTACTACGTACATTATTAACATTTAAACATACATATATATAAAATATGTGCTCCTGGGTCCCCCTGCATGGGTGGGACTCTTCAGCGGGACTCTTCAGTGCTTATGACTTTGAGTATTTCCCTGGAAGAGAACCAGGATAACAGGTAAACAATTTAACCTTGACATGCAGATATTGGTTTAAATTAGGAAAAGAGTAGGGAAGCTGAGCACTATTCCAATTAGCGCGCTCTTTGTTCCAGTGTCTACCTTCCTGTGTGTTGCACATGGTATCTGTTGTAGCCAATCTCTCCCCCAGAGCTATGTACAGAATGGGAGACTGTATGAGGAAACATACTAATCAACTGGACTTTGAGTTCCACAAAGTTTAAGGCTCTGTCTTGCTCCCCAAAGGAAGGGCTTTGTAAGCACTTTAAACCATGCACAGCATTAAAAGTTAGTGTACCTGCCTCTCTACTCCTGGACACTGTTGATGGCTGTCTGTCCGGCTCCCTCTTATAAGTTCAGTCAGCCAGCGCTGGGGAAGGAGGGATGTATGACATTACCACGCGTGGTTTTACTACACACGTCTTTACATCGTAGTTTTTACCACGCATACCAATATCACGCTTTTACATTGACATGCATTGAAAATACACTTGCCACGCAAACGATGAGCACGCACGCTGTTACAACGCATATCCTTACTTCGGTTATTTCATTTTATTTTTGTGATCAGACGTACTAAGCAGTATTCACAGAGTAACACTGCCACCTACTGGACTTCTAAGTTTCAAAACAGCGCGTTAAAAAAAATATGAGTGCTTTTCCTCCTAGGTGTAGAATAACTTCCTGATGGTTTTGGTCAATATTTTATTATGTATAAGGCTAATGAAATTACCTGGCCTCAGATTTTCATACAGAGCCCTTGTGACTCCTTCTATGCAATCCCAAAGTAAAGCGATGAGTGTATAGGCAGCATAAGTGTCATTCTAATTATGTGAATTGAGGCAAATTTCGAAATGCTTTTCGGACATAACTTTGTAAGACAACGTGATCATTACGTCACGTAACAGGCGTTTGTGTAGATTCATGTGTGCAAGTGATATCCATTTACCAAGAGAGACGAGCACTGGACTAAATCAATATTGAACATTTCCAATATGAGCTTGTGTGCTGTCCTCGTTGGAGAAAATATCAATTGCTAAAGCTTTTGGTCCGCATCGAGGCACTGCTGCGAGTTATTATGAAGCCTTTACACCCAATAATAATGATAGTTGCCTGTAAGTCACGTGCGAGGAATCAACCAAGGGATGTACTGTTAACGGACTACCCAAAGGATACTACGTCTATCCCACTTACCTGTGTCACCACCTACTGTACCCTTTCTAACCAACTCAAAAAGACTATCAATAAACATTGGGGTATAATCAACAGCGCCAATCGCAACTGGGAAAAACCCCTCTTTTCATTCAAACGCGCACAAAGCCTCCGCAACAATCTGGTACACACACGACCACTGATGCCACGAGAGACCCCACAGAGATCTATAACGGAAGCTTGGGGCCTCCCCAAGATCACTGGGCACTTTCCCTGTTCTGACTGCAGTGTATGCCATCTGACCACACATACCAAAACCCTCGACCTTGAACCAAACAAGACCTGGACCCAAAGAGGCCACACTAATTGTAATACTACGAATGTGGTCGACCTCATTACCTGCCCCTGCGGCCTACGATACGTGGGGATGACGACGAGGAAGGTGAGACTCCGGATATGCGAACACCGGAGCAACATTAGGTGCAAACGCACAACTACTAAAATGAGTGAACACTTTCTTTCTATCAACCACACTACCAACGACCTAAGGTGGACAGTGATAGAAGAGATCTCAAGTGGTAGACACATCCCTAAAGTACTTTTTGAAAGGGAACAGAGGTGGGTGTACCGCCTGGGGACTAACCTACATGGGTTGAATGACAATGTCCCCTGGGTCAATATCCTCTAAATACTCTCCACCTATATGAATATCATCATTTACAATTAATCCCCTGATACCACTGTTTTTTGACCCTAATTAGTCGATGGGTTCATTTCATTTTCCCTGTTTTGAAGATTACTATTTAGTATATTAGGAATTCCAGACACCCAGTCCGGTTTGTTCCTGTACCAATTCTGATTACCTTGGTCTATTCATGCCCTTCACGTACAAGCTAGGTCTCCGTGACCCTGTGCGCGAGCCTGCCCTATAGCCCCTTCCAGCAGTACCACGGCTTTTCCCCAGGCCCTGTTGCACACTCCCGTGGGCTTTGTGCGGGTTCGTTTATGCTCGTATGGCTCCGTGCCATTAAAGTTTCACATAACTTCCTTTTTTTCCCTTCGTTGTTTTGCGTTGCCTAGCGCAACGAACAACTCCGTCTGTCTTTATCTTCGCACCGATTGGCTCCCACTGGGCCAATCACCGTTGGAATTAGAGCTTTCTACCCAATCAGGGAGAAGCTCTGTTTGAGAGCCTGACCAGGGACACGCCGTGGGGCCTTTATATACATACCTCCGGCTCCGGTTCACTACTATCCGGACCCGGCAGCAAGAGGCTGTTTAGGCATATCGCGGGTGGAGAGCAGCAAGGGCGTAAGTAACCTCATCCGCTCCTCGTCCAACAAGGTAAGCGAGCCTTCGCTTTCTCCCCCGTTCGTGATATTTACACGAACTCCGTTTTCTTTCTATCTTTTCCTGATGCAGGGTGTGCCATTTTGCTCCCACCCCCCTCCCGGGATCCATGAGGCTTCTAACGGACTGGCCTCTCTGTAAGATCCGTTCCTTTTTTCTGCACACTGAGCATCGCGTGCAGTTGTATTAGTCCCTAGCCCGATTTCTCCGCATATGAGTGTCACTGCTACGTTTCACATGCTTTCCGAGATTTGACTACTAGTCACCTTTGAGAGGATAACGTCTCGTTATCCTTACACCGATATTTGACTATACCTAGGTGCACAGCTTCTCACAATTTTTGCACCTGTGGTAGACCTAGAGGCACTCATTTGTCCTTCGAGCACATCAGTTCCTAATTCCTGATCTGTAGAGCACGATTTTTGTGACAAACATTGATACCTCTCTTTATGTTTTGTCTTTCTGTTTGTTTGTCTCCTTGTACCATCAGAGTAAACTCGTTCCTCTCCCCATAATTAATTACTTTACTTGGCGGAGTTCACACTATTCAGTGTCTTTTTGTTTTTTCACACATCAGCCCACGGTTGGGTGGACCTTAGCGAGTTCACACCACCGGGGCTGCGCACATCCCCCTCTGGTCCTGACGAATGCCCGATTAACACTCCATGAGGCAGAAACATGTTGACCGCCACGGAGTGAACCAGGTCTTTTATTTTTTTGACCCTCACTCCTTTTTACTCCTTTCCATTTAAGCAAAATTAATAAAGTTTCTTTTTGACTTGATTGGACATTTTAAATTCACTTTCCCCACACAACCAACCCAGCTCCGCAGTAACCTGGCGTCGCAGCACACTGGGATGACATTCGGTCGTCCTAGTGGAAGCCCAATGATGAAGCATGTCACCAACCAGGTTGGTGAGTGAGGGCTTTTTCATACCCACTGGGTATTGTTCCATAGTGGCCAAACTTGCTTCCTATGAACATAACGGTTCACAGGGAATCTGAGGCTCTTTGCTCGTTGGATCAATGTATTGCATTGACTAGAGTGCCCCCTGTTTTATATTATTGTACACTGGCTTTGTTGTTTTTTGATATTCTACTGAGGGGACTAGCCGTGTTGATCCCTTCCTCTCCTGTTGATTTTTATAGGCAGCATAAGTGTCATTCTAATTATGTGAATTGAGGCAAATTTCGAAATGCTTTTCGGACATAACTTTGTAAGACAACGTGATCATTACGTCACGTAACAGGCGTTTGTGTAGATTCATGTGTGCAAGTGATATCCATTTACCAAGAGAGACGAGCACTGGACTAAATCAATATTGAACATTTCCAATATGAGCTTGTGTGCTGTCCTCGTTGGAGAAAATATCAATTGCTAAAGCTTTTGGTCCGCATCGAGGCACTGCTGCGAGTTATTATGAAGCCTTTACACCCAATAATAATGATAGTTGCCTGTAAGTCAAAGTCAAAAATTTGCTTTATTCGGTTAAAATTTAAAACCATCAAAGCACAATACAATAATTCATGGTACGGGTAGATACAAAAAATTCACAAAAAATATACAATACGTTGGCACTTAAACACGATAAAAGTATGTCAATTTAAATAATTCTAATCAATTACAAATCCATAAAACCATTTCTGTTTCAACATTCCATGTCCCACTGTTAAAAAACCATATTCCTAGGACCTGGGGAATTACTAATGATGTTAAACCCTATTTATGCGCCTAATAGCCCCTGTAATAGCCACCCCAAAGCATACCAGCGGCGTCTCAAGCATTTGGAGATAGACCAGTGCAGGCCTCACTTGCACAAAGTTATGATTCTTAAGGATAGGCACAATATATTTTTTTCGAAGTAAAGAGTAAAATTTACAAAAGAAAACCATGTGCAACATATCTTGTAAAAGACTTAGCCCCGATTGTCAATTGGCTAAAGCAGTATTCCCAGTTGGGAAACTGCGCTGCCCAGTTATAACTGGTCCGGGGTTCATGCATCGAATTTCCCAGTTGCGGGAGCACCATAACATGAAGTTTGGGATGCATTCTCCCATGGCCTCCGCCCATCCCACTTCCATGGTGCCTGGAGAGCAACAAACTCTTCCCCGGCAAACCCACAGCTTCTGCTCTACCTTGATGCAGACCCGTTTTTGCATACATTTATTGTAAATATACCGTTTAATCTGTTTATTACACGTTCTGCATTCTGTCCTGTTTTATAGTTGAACACTGCCACCTAGTGTTCAAAATGCTTGGTAAAGTCTTGCGATGTTAAGACTAGCATGGAACAGTCTAATTAATCGAAGTATAAAATGCGTGATAAAAGTACGCCGAAGTAAAAACTACGGAGGCTTTGTCCCATTGTGGGCAGTCTGTGAAACTGGTTCAGGCCACCCCATCTCACACCCACTCTTTTCATTGAACAGCTCAGACGTATTAAGAAGATTTTTTATTACTTATTGCAATAGTTAAATGAAATTCATATGGCAGTTTTCAGAGTCTTGACAATTTGAAGAAAGCCTCCTAACCTTGACCCACTCATAAGCTATTGATTCAAAACTGGATACATTCTGGTAAGGTAAGGAGTTTCTTCTTCAATGCCACACATCTTGTGATTTCTCACCCTCACAGTCCGCTCATCACCTTGCCTTCTTTGTAGACTCAATCTGAATTAATAGCCTCTCTTTATCACTAAAAAGAGAACATGAGCCAATGCTTGGTGGGTTGGCCTAAGTCTGTGATCCCGAGAACTACACCTAGGAAAAATACTTTGCTTCCATTCGGATTTAGGTGACAGCTAGGCCACCCTGGAAGTCCCAGAGACTGGCTTTAAAGAGAAGCATTTTCTTATTCTGAAAATAAGTGTAGCCCAAATCATTGTCTCCGCTGCCCCAGATATTTCATGCCAGAATACATTTGCTGCTCTGGCCTAGATTATGTTATCATGCGTGACAGAATAATTCCATGCATGGATTGATAGAATCATCTGTTTCTTCCAAGGGTCCCCCCTCCCCTTTTAAAGAGGTCTGCCACCTAATGGCAAATGGATGTCACTTATACTTGTGAAGGAAGCCTTGGAAGCAGAGTACCCAACCCACCAACCATTTTTTTAGGTCTCGCCTACGCAGCGCGCATGCGCTGCAGACGAGGACCTTTAGCCGTCGCTCTGCTCTTTTTGAAAGCACATACTTGTGCTTGTGTCGGCATCCACCTTGCGGGAGCGAATAGGGGCGTGCCACAAGCACGAGTATGTGCTTCCAAAAAGAGCAGGCTGCGCACGCACGCACCACTCCCGGGAAGGTTTTAGACATTCATTGCGAGGTTTGTTGCCCTCTGCTGCCCTCCGGTGGTAGGTTCATGAATTGCAACTTGCTGTTTTTCTTGTGGCTTGCGAGGGTAAACAATAACTAAAAAATATAGCCTGGTCCAGAGTGCTCTCATGAATGCAAAGCGAGACCTCCGTTGCCAAAAAGGACTATTTTAGAAATGCATCTTTCAGCGATGCTCAATCTGCTATGTCGGAAGATAGAATTACACCATCTGTATCTGCGGTTCCTTCCTGTTATCAGGACAGTCCATATACCAGCGACGATCCTCCTCCGAGAACCACATTATACCACCATTGCCTGTACCAGAATTGTCTACCCCAGCATATTGCCCCTAACCAACAGACAGAGATCGTTTACTCTTGGGTCATTGAGCCTCATTGTCGTTACACGTTAGGAAAGGCTTTTCTGTCCAATACAGCTTGACGGATCTGATGTCCTTTTGCTTGCTGATTATTTCATCAAGAGATATATCCTACACTCATAATAATTTTGCCTCAAGAAGCCCATGTTCGGGCGAAACGCGTTGGCTGGCTGTTTTTATGAAGTACAACAAGAACAATAAAAGACGGAAGATATAAAACATCTTTATGTGATCTGTTCTGTGTTGTATTTGACTCATCTGTGTTATTATATTGCCTCTCATTCAATTCATTTCTAAGTATTTATTCACGTTCTACAAGCAGCAGAACGTTTGAGGTGGGCAATATCGCATACTGCTAGTGACTGACTCTGGTGGTGCAGTCTCCTGTGACCCGGCTGCTTTCTCTTTCTATGTATACATTAATCATGACGCACTGCGGTTTTATTCACATAAGTGCTCGTCTGGAAGCAGCAAGTTGGTAGTCGTTATACATGAGAACATCACCAATTTAAGTCTATTTTTTACCTCATCGTCCCTCAAACTGCTTGTGTCTACAGTTTTACCGCTTCTTCTCCACCAACAGCTTCCATTCGTCTTCCATTGCTTCAACTCTCACTGACATTAGTGGTAGTCAGAGATTGCTCCGTCACACGTTTTGTGGACTGGTCAGCTGCACTCATGCTTTGCCTTATAGTCCTCTTTTTCCATTACAGCTGACGAATAAGCTGTTTTAGCGTTTGAATGATATCTGAACTAAGTAGAGGGCTTTTAAATTGCATTGTTTCAATTGCTTGTAAAATTTTCATTTTGCTGTGTGGAAAGGAGCAGTGTGTGTGTGTGTGTGTGTAAGACGTATTTGATCGATTGCAACATTTTCTGAGTGGCTTCCAGGACCAACACGGGTGTAGGGATGAGAGGTGCGAAGTATAGAAACTGCGGTACTTCACCTTCCATGGTGGCCATAATCTACAGCATTTACAACATAATAGTTGAATTCTGACCTACAGAAGTGGGTACAGTACTCTAGAGATAGCCTCCTGAAGTGCATGCAGTACGTCAGATTGGAACACAGTACACAAGAGGTAACCTCCTGAGCCTGCTCCACATATCTAGACACGCATCAGAACTGTACACATCACTACAGATGCGAGCAAATGAACCAAGCACAGTACTCTTATAAGGCCTCTAGACCTCGGCTCTACCTCTAATGTGAAGACAGTGCGTTAGAGGTAGCCTCCTGAGCTGGGCACAGTATCTCAGAGCTAGCCCTTAGATCTGGGCACAGTATGCCAGAACTGGACATATTCCAGAACTAGCCCTATCGCGGTCGATGTGAGCTTCAGAACTGAACACAGTACCCGAGAGAGGTCTCTGGATCTGGGCGAAACATGCGTAGGAGGATAAAGTACCACGGCGGACTTCAGACCTGTGTGGAGTAACGCAGAAGGGGTCTTACCAATGGCTAGTTTAGTGATAACACAGCATTAATTTTCTGCTAGCTGTATTCCCCCCCCCGCGCTCTTCATTCCTCATGCCTCCCCTCTGTCTATTTTCATGAGCATTTGTAGGTGATCGTGGCCAATGATAGTTTGAATTGATGCAGTCTGTGTAGTATATGTTCTTTCTGAGTCGAGGAATCTTGCACCTCTGCTGCAGCTGCTGCAGCTGCTGTATCTGTGTTGTGCGAGTGTGGATAGCTTGCACCACTGCTCTGCTACTCTATACGTTGGGTCTGTAAAAGAGACGCTTGCACTGCTACTGGCTGTGCATGTGCTGTTTGTTCGTGAAGTTTATTTACATTTATAAAGTATAGGCTCATTTTAATTTATAGAGGAGCGCACTGCATTTGCAAATAAGATTTTGCATGAAAAGCCTAAAAAAACAATTCTTAGCAATAATGGACAGTTACACCATAAGTGAGTCCCCCATCTGACACAGATTTTTTCTTTAAAATTGTGATGGCAGCAAGAGATGGCGTGTACATAACTTAGTTTATAAAAGGGGACCGCCGCCGATTTGTAGAGCGTGTACCTTGTTTGTGGTTGCAAACAATACAGGGATTGGCGCCCTAAAGCTCGTGGCATGTAAGACAACAGCCATAAATAAAGAGCTTATGTTCATTGTATAGTGCAAATATTTTCTAATGAACATTTTCAAAAACAAACTATTCCCTTATTATGACAATGTTCTCCTATTGTTAAGTAGTACTGTGTTATAGAAGGTACATTATTTCATGCGTGACGCTTCAACAATCTCCTACATGATGTAACGCTTCCTGCGGAATTTATACAAATTATAAACCCTCTTGTAGGTGTACACCTTTTCCCGAAATGTATTTCTGTACTGTGAAAGCTGGTCAGGGGACCTGAGGCCTAACACCAAGGAGGGGACCTGAGGCCTAACACCAAGGAGGAGGCAATAACTGAGAAGGACAAGTTCCTGTTGACCCGTTGAGGTGGTTTCAGCTGAGAGGAAAGAGAAGGCTTGGCTAATCCTTCTAATCTAGTTAAAACCGAGCTCTCTCTTTTTTCACCCTAAACTTTTCTGATTGTTTCTTGTGGTGTACCCGCAGGTGCAGTCTGCGTGTTTCGCCCCCCTTTCAGCGCCCTGGTAGAATATCTTCTAGCTTTCCCTCATTGAGTTTCCTACGCTGCCTTGCTGGAAGGCTGCCAGCATGGTCAGATGACACCCAGATGTTGCCAATTCACAGGGACTTGTGTTGAGCCAGAAACTACTGCCTTTATATAGAGAGGGAAACAGTCATTCTTTCTCGGAACTAGTTTGCTGCTTTTTTAGTAGTGATTGTTTGTGCTGTACTCGCTTATTATTTCCACTTATTAGGTCTCGCCTGACCCAGCGCATGCGCTGGTCTGGCGAGACTTATTGAGAGGGCTCCAAAAAGTGCTACCAGGCCAGCCTAGAGCTACAGTGCATGTGCGCGGGCGCGTGCGCCGCGTTTTACCGTGATTACTTTCACTTTCGGGGCCGCAAGGCCGCTTTGATGTTTGATCGCGATCACTTTCACTTTTGCGGCCGCAAAGCCGCTTGGCATAGCCAATAGGTCTCGCTTTTGGGACCTTTATAAGCATTTAGTTATGCAACTTTTGCATGGCTAAACACTTATAAGATCCCAAAGGCGAGACCTATTGGCTATGCCAGTGCTTGTTTTTCATTCGGCAGAAGTGATGCAATGAGTAGGATTGCCAAACATAGCTACAAATGATCCCCGAGTCCCTTCCCTATACGGACTCTCTACTTTGCTATTTAAATAGGTTGTCTTCATTTTCTTGGCTTACGTTTATCCTGTCTAGAAGCTGTTCGAGGGGAAACGAAGTCCGTTTATGTAACAAAGCAAAAAACCCAGTTCTGTCGAAATAAAGATTAATTCATTTCACGAACCAGGAACCAGTGGGTGAACTACACGGTGCCACTTCTAGAGTAGGGCAACACTAGGCCGGGGCTACGGTGCCACTGCGGAGACCCAGTGTGTTCTTCCCAACACGTGGGGTGGCCAGTTATCACTCTTCCTAGGGTAGCCTACATCTGTGCAGCAGCCATGTGAGTTTACCCTTCATCCGGCACAAGTATGAAGCATGCTCGACACAGCATATGCG
Source organism: Triturus cristatus (assembly GCF_964204655.1). Taxonomy (NCBI): domain Eukaryota; kingdom Metazoa; phylum Chordata; class Amphibia; order Caudata; family Salamandridae; genus Triturus; species Triturus cristatus. The sequence continues at coordinate 659,762,612 of NC_140592.1, read as the reverse complement.
TACAAAGCACACTGCTCACTCACCACACTGTCACACCCATCCACTTGACACTCCCACACTTTCTGAAAATACCACACCCAGCTTTTACAAAAAGTAGAGAAAACAATATTACAAATAAATGAAAAAGAAAATGTCAAAAGCAAGAGAGCAGGTGTCAGTCGTGTTCGCGCTAATATAAATGCCCCCAAAAATTGTAGGATCATGTTATGCACAGTTATTGAATTGACCAAGAGCGGAGGGCGTGAGTGACCCTTTTTTGAAGCACATAGGACGGGGGACCTGTTGACGCTGTGCTCCGAGAGGTTTCGGGGAAGTCCGAAAGTGAGAGGAACGGTCTGTTTAGGAAGGGAAGCATAAATGTGAAACTCAGCCTTCCATAAGTCACAGAGACCTGGAATACATGGATCAAGGCACTATGCTTAGTATGTGCTTTGGTGAGATGGTACAATGGGAGGTATAAGTAACCCCTGGGCACGGAGATTCCTACCTTGGGGGTCCCTCTGGCAGGCTCTGCAAAGATCAGCAAGTCCGGTCGAGATCCATAATTTTTGGTGTATTCATTGTTTATTGCCTGTTATGTACAGCACGTAGAGGCCATGAAAGTGCGGTAGGAAGCACTACAGGTTATTGTGAAGTTAATATAAACAGCAGAGGAGAACAAGCATTGGCATTTCCAAAAGATCACACCTTTGGATTCTTATAAGTGTGTAGCTAGAGCTAATGGCTTTATCTGAAAGAAACACTATAGTTATGAATTTCGTCCCATAGAATTACCCCCAGGCATCAGACTAGATCTGGAAAGTTTTTTCGTCAGCAGTACCTCTACGTATCGGAAGGTGGCGTTGGTTGGCTCCGCGTCTTTGGTTGGCGTTGTGGTCACTGGGATAACGTTGCGGTAGCTGCTTAGACGCCGCCCTCGCACGCTGACATTAGTTCTTATTTTTTCCGCGCCAGCCAGCGCAGATCCAGAGTGATTGGTACCTCCAGTCACTCTTTGACTGACTTTTTCTCGACTTTTGTCGACTTCATTTTTTAAGGCCATTGACTCCTGGTGCACGAGGGATGCCCGGTTTCAAGGCATGCCGTTCCTGTAATCAACTGATGTCGTTTACGGATCTGCACCGCATGTGCCTCTTTTGACTGGAGCTCGGCCACAACCCAGAGTCGTGCTTCGACTGCCGGTCGATGGCGCCGTAGGCTTTTCAAGAGCGGTCCCGAAAGCTGCTTGAGCGCCGGCAGTCGGCTCCGCTCCGTTCGAGGTCCCGGTCGCAACGGAGGTAGGAGGGACCGGTCGCGGAGCCATCACCACTCGTCCAAGTCATCGAAGTCCTCGCACTCGGGGTTGGGTAAGTCGAGTGCCCCTCCCGCGAAGCCTGAAGAGTCGACTCCGGGCTTCCCTCCCTTCCCGGGACCCGAAGCGCCTCCTGCACAACTTCGTAAGTTTTACGAGGCGATGCATGTCATCTTTGGGTGGCCTGAACCCGCCGGCTCACTTTAGGGCCCCACGGACTCAGTTGGGGGGCCTAGGGCTTCTCCGCCGCAGGCCCCCCTTGGATCCAGGCCTGGATCCGGATTGGCTCCGGTTGACCTTATTACGCCTCCACCGGCTCCGCTTCCTCCGGCATCGCAACCAACGCCGGTCATGTCCCCGGCCGGCGTCAACCCCGACCTCCATCCCGATGTGTACCCGGAGCCAGACCGGCGTCGTCCAACGCCGGCTCTGGCTCAGAGTTGGGTTTTTGTGCCCCTGTTAATTCCTGGGGTCCCTTTTCGGCCAGATTGGCAACCGGAGGATGTGGAGGAGGACTGGGAGGGGTCAGGTGACCCTTCAACTTATCAGATGGAATCTGAACAGTACTGGAGAGAGGAACTGGGGGATGCCAGTGGTCTTGACACATCTACTGACCTTGGCATGTTGTCTCCTACTGTAGCTATGGCCGGGGACGTGGGAACCAACACAGTGGCTCAGGGGGCCAGTCCACCAACCCCCTTCTGCAGCAGCCTCAAAACCCTCCTAGTCCGACCTTTTAGGCCCATCAAATGCCAGTGGGCCGCAGGATTTGACATCACCTCTCCCACTGGCCCACCATGACGTCGGACAGGTCTGTTTTGCAAATAGTCCGAAGGGGCTACTCCCTCCCCTTCGAGGGTACCCCTCCAGCCATGCCACCTCAACACCACCGCATGTCAGAAAATCACCTGGCACTTCTCTAACAGGAAGTTTTGGATCTCTTGGCCAAGGGAGCTATTGAACGCGTTTCTGTCCCAGAAGCAGGTCGTGGTTGCTATTCCCACTACTTTCTGGTACCCAAGAAGGACAAGGACCTGCGTCCTATCTTGGATCTCAGGTACGTCAACCGCTTCCTCCGGAAGGAGAAGTTCAAGATGTTGACGCTCGCTCAGGTCTTGTCTGTCCTCGACCCCGGAGACTGGATGGTAGCGTTGGACTTGCAGGATGTTTATTTTCACATTCCTGTCCTGCCGGCCCAACGGCGTTACCTGTGGTTCACGGTAGGCCACGAGCATTTTCAGTTTACCGTGCTCCCCTTTGGCCTTACCAGCGCCCCTCAGGTGTGCACAAAAGTGATCTCGGTGGTCGCAGCTCATCTGCCCAGAGCAGGGGTTCCAGTCTTCTCCCTATCTCGACGACTGGCTGTTGTAGGCGGGCTCGCCCCAGGCAGTCGTCTCCCACCTCCAGACTACAGCCGACGTCCTGCATTTGCTGGGGTTCTCCATCAATGTGCCGAAGTTGCACCTGATTCCCTCTCAGTAGCTCCTCTTCATCAGAATGATTCTGGACACAACACGGTTTTGGGTTTATCCTCCCAAACAGCGAGTCCGGGATATTCGGGCTATGATTCTGATCTTTCAGCCTCTATCCCGGGTTTCAGTCCGGATGACCCTCAAGCTGCTGGGCCTCATGGTCTCCTGCATCCTGCTGGTCGATCATGCCAGGTGGCATATGGTTGCTCTGCAGTGGGACTTGAAGTTCCAGTGGGCGCAGCATCTGGGGAATCTGTCCGATTGCGTCCAGATCTCGGAGGGCACTGCTCGACAGTTGCAGTGGTGGCTCACGAACCAGGAATGGGTCAACGGCAGATCCCTCTCCCTGCCCCAACCAGAGCACATGGTGGGTGACGGACGCATCCCTTCTGAGATGGGGTGGCCACATGGGAGAGGCGGAGATCAGAGGCCTCTGGTTTCTGGCGGAGTCCGGGCTCCATATCAACTTTCTAGAGCTTCGGGCGATTCATCTTGGTCTCAAGGCATTCCTTCCCTCTGTCCGGCGAAGAGTAGTGCAGGTGTTCACGGACAACACCACCCCCATGTGGTACTACAACAAACAGGGCGGGGTGGGGTCGTGGACCCTATGTCAGGATCATGGTGCATGATGGATCATGAATGCGTCTTCACTCTGAGGTGGTGCAAGGTCTCTTTTGACAGTGGGGAGAGCCTTGGTTAGATCTATTCGCCACCGAAGAGAACGCTTAATGTCAGCAATTCTGCGTGTTGGAATTTCCAAGGCGGCACTCGCTAGTCGACGCTTTTTGTCGCAAGTGGAGTTGCAGTCTGTTGTACGCCTTTCCGCCTATACCGCGTCTGCCCAGAGTGCTGAAGAAGATCAGGTGCGACCGGGCCCAAGTCCTTCTTGTGGCTCCTGATTGGGCACGAAGAGTCTGGTATCCTGAGCTGCTCAACATGGCCATCGATCCTCCGATCAGAATGCCTCTTCGGAAGGATCGTCTGTCGCAGCAGCAGGGGACGGTCCTCCACCGAACCTGTCCAGCCTCCACCTCCTTGCGTGGAGATTGAGCGGCAGCAGTTGACGTCATTGTGAGAAGTTGGCCTGATGTATGATGTCACTAGTTCTAGTGTACACCTTATATCAGTCCAAACAACCCTTATGGTGATTGGTTGTAAAGTCAACCTTATAGACCAGCTATCCTAGTGGTAGCATGGACAAGAGCAGTCTTAGGCTAAACTCTGAATGGCATGTGAAGCCAGCTGTGATACCATATATAATCCCTTGAATACCAAATGAAAGGACACCACAACAGATATATATATATAAAATAAAGTGTATTTATTCTAGTCAAACCCTCAGCACTCTTTATGAGATTCGAGGTAAGTACAACACAGTCTTATTCAAGCATACATTAAGTCACACAGGTAAGTAATACAGTTAGGCCCTAGGGGCCACGCAAACCATATACTAAAGAAGTGGTATAAGGACCACTGTCACGGAAATAGAATAGGCCTAGGGAATCGCTGGGGCTACACTACACTACCAACAGTTAGGAAGTGGGAGGCCCACGGGATTCAGGTGCAGAGTGGAAACACTCACGCGTAATGCGTAAAAGTCGATAGAATCACTAGCAGTTAGAAATAAGCAGTTTTAGGACACTTCTGGAGTAGCTAGAAAGTCGAGACTCGGAAACTAGACCCTAGGATAGTCACTACCCTTGTGAGCACCGAAGTACCCAAGTTACCTAGCCCACGGGCTGCGGGTTCATAGGTGTGAACTTGTGTCGGGTTTCGTCGTGGACTTCTATGGATGCCTGAAGGAAAGTTGCTGACAGGCAGTCAGTGCAGAGTGTCCGGTGGATCCCAAGGCCGGGATCAAGAAGGAAGGGTACCTGCAAGCAGAAGGGACAGAGTCAAGGTCACTAGCCAGTGACCACGTGGAACCAGGAAGGAACCAGGCGATGTTGTGAAGATTGCAGGTGAAGGGTGAAGCTTGTTGCAGCAGCCACGGGTACCAGGAGACGTTGAGGACGACCAGGACCAGGAGGCGAGCTGTCCCACGAAGGCTCTTGCTGTCGGCGGTGTCGAAGTCGAACTAGGACTCACCAAGCCTTGGCAAGCGGAACCCACGAAGAATGGAGGACTTGCTTCTGGTGCAGACCAGGAAGGTCTGGGGTGCTTCTCTTTTGCAAAGAAGCGGGAGCCAGTCTGGAGGAGCCAAACCAGCAGTGAAGATTTAAAGGTGTGTCGTCACACAGGCCGCTAGCCAACGGGCAAGCAACCGGACAGACGCGGCAAGCAGGAAAATGCAGAAGGGCCCCACGCAGGACTCGTGGAGTGTGGGGGGCTGATCTTCGGTGCAGATGGTGCTTGGGGTTGGGGCTTCTCAATCCCCGGTGCACAACTTCGAGGGTGCCTCAGAAGCTGCGCTGGAAGATACTCGCCACTTTTCCCAGGTAGCCGGTCCCACGTCTCTCGTCGCCTCCACGGATCTCAGCTCGGCTGTGGATGTGGATCGGGGTCGGAGAAGTCTGGAAGTCAAGGCTCTGGTCGGGCTCTGCAGTCGGTCCCTCGTAGAACTTCAGCAAAGCAAAGGGTAAGGCTCTTGATGGTGCCTGTTTGCACAGGGTAGCCACTCCTTGGCTCAAGGGAGATTCTTCAGTCTTCTTCTTTCGTCGAATGTCGAAGGTCCAGAGTTTCTGTTCAAGTTGCAGGTTCAGGATAATCTAATCTAATCTCCTGGGGCCCAGCTACCACTCTTATACCAATCTGGGGGGCTGGGTTGCCTGCTAGGTCACGCCTTATGGGTGGGACCTGGGAGGGGCGTGGTTACACCCCCTTCCCTTTGTCCAGTTTCGCGCCAGGACTGGGGCTGGTGTGCCCCAGCACCGGTTTGAACTGGACTATGCATGGGACACCTTGTGTGCCCCAGGCAGTGTCTCGTTTCATTCATCCCTCCCTGCCCCAATACACTAAGGCCTGTCTGGGGTGGTGCTCGCACCTCCCAAGGCAGGAAACCTATTGTCCAAGCCTCCCTTGCCGGGATCACTCCCAGCAGCAGGAGGTCAGACTTGTGTCGTGGCAGCAGCATCCATTTTGTGATGCTGGGGCTCTGGTTAACTTTAACCGGGTAAGTAGGTTTCAACATGTCTTCTCCCTCTAGAAGGGAGGGATAATATCCTCATCCCCAGAAATGGGATGAGGGTATTATTCCAAAGTGTCAGACACCTTACACGACATGTTTTGATACAGCCAAACCATACTCACCGTAACCGTTTAAGATTATAAGGCACTTTAAGAGTATATGGTAGGCTATATCATAGAAAAGCTATAAGGACATGGTTCCGAAAGCTGCAGACAGGCTCAGCTCATGCTAGAGCACCATCTCACATGTTACCAAGCACTCTGCCTCCAGGATTGTTAAGGCCTGCCATAGGAGTGGCTGATAGGTACACATGTGTCTATATCTAAGATGGGTATAGGAATACTACACCTAAGCAAGGGGTGATTACACTACCTTGCCCCAGCTGAGTGATCAGCCAGTTGTGTCATAATGGAAGGCCAGGCCAGGGGTGGCATAATACATGCTGCAGCCCCTGGTAGGCCTAGGGTACACCTATGCCCTGGGTACCTAAGGTACACTGTACAGGGGCCAATAAGGTGATCCTATCCAAATGGGTTATGCACCTAAAGTACATAGTATTAATTTAGAGAGAGAACAGCAGGGCTGTGGGTCTGATTAGCAGGCCCACAGCCACATCCAAGTTGAAAACCAGTAAAGCAAAAGCAAAAAGTGGGGGTGAACATAGAAAGCAGACCCTACTCTCCTACAGTCATTTGACTTGCCTCCCGAAGTCTGTGATGTAATCTTGGCAGCCAGGCGTCCCTCCACTAAGACGGTATACGCCTGCCGGTGGAACAAGTTTGTGGCATGGTGCACAGCAAAGGCTGTGGATCCCCTTTCTGCCCCTCATTCTGAAGTTCTCCTGTTCCTTCTTTCTTTAGCCCAGCAGCCCAGCAGGGCTCTGCTCTGGGCACTATCAAAGGCTATCTTTCGGCCATCTCTGGTTTCCTTCGGCTTCCCAATCAGGCTTCTCTTTTCAAGTCCCCAGTTGTTAATCGTTTCTTGAAAGGCATAACTCATCTCTTTCCTCCTATCCCCTTCGTTATGCCTTAGTGGGACTTAAATCTAGTCTTAACTTTTTCACTGTGCGCTCCCTTTGAGCCACTTCACAACTGTCCTTAAAGGCTTCGGATGCTTAAAACTGCTTTCCTGGTAGCCATCCCATCTGCCAGACGGGTGAATGAGCTCCAGGCCCTTTCGTCCAAGCCTCCTTTCCTGTCTGTCCATCCAGACAAGGTGGTTCCCAGGACTCGTCCATCCTTTCTACTTAAGGTTGTCATTGCTTTTCACATCAGGCAGACCATCACTTTGACTACCTTCTTTCCGCCTCTGCATCCTTCGAAAGAGGAGGGGAGGCTCCACCGCCTGGACCCAAAACGTGCACTATACTTTTATCTGGATCGCACAAAACAGTTCCGGGTGGATGACCAGCTCTTTGGCTACGTGGGCGATAAAATAGGTTGTGCCGTTCACAAGCAGACTATCTCCCGGTGGGTCGTTTTGTGTATCACGACGCCTGTTATTCTCTGGCAAAGAAGGAGCCTCCAGTGGGGCTGTGCACCCATTCCACCAGGGCGACAGCAGCAACTACTGCTTTGGGACGTGGAGTTCCTCTGAATTACATTTGTCTGGCAGCTACGTGGGCTTCGTTGCACACCTTTACCAAACACTACTGCCTTGACAATCCAGTCCGGAGAGACGGCTTCTTTGGCCGTTCTGTTCTCCAGGTCTTTCTGGTGTTATCTTGGTTCGCAGACTCACCTCTGGAGTTGGTATTGCTGGGGTATCTATTCTAAGGTAAGGAATCTATAACTAACGTGTTTCTTTCAGATGAACAAGTTCTCTTCCAGGGGATCCTCATCAATAGTCATAAGCATTAGAATATTCCCGCCCATGCGCGTGACCCCGGAAACACTATATTATATGTGCCCCACATATATATCCACATATATTACCTATATATATATATATACCTACATATATATATATATATATATATATATATATATATCACAAGAGGAGTTCCCAGACTCCAGTAGATAGCTGGAACAGGTACAGACCACCACACGCTGAAGATTGTCATATGTAAGGTTTATTCAGTAGGCATGACGCGTTTCGGCCGTGTTGCCACGGCCTTGATCACATATATATTTATATATATTGCAAGATTCGTCACCAGCTTCCACGTCACTTCGGAAAAGACGAACACAGACCCAGGTATCAGTGCAAGAAGTTTCTATTTTATTTCACCCAGCACTTTTTTTAAAATATATATATTACCTACTGGCGGTCGCCAGTAGGTAGTTATAGTTAGGACTTATCACATAAAGAGGGAGGACCGGGAGCGTAATTAGAGAGTAGGTCCAGTACCCGTGCTCCCTCAGAATCACTTAAATATTATGAGAGGGTAACTGTTCCTAAGGGAAAATGGTTGTGTGTGCTCTCACGATGTGGTGTGGGGAATTTCTCCTTTTGTATATAGTGCCCTCACACACCCTTTCGGGTGTCTTGCTTCATCATAGGGCGTTGCTCCTCGTGGGGGTGGCGCTGCAGTCCCCCACGGGCCCCGCAAGAGGGCTCTTTGACTTCCTTGTGACTATGGACGTAGAAGCCCTCTATACGAATATCCCGCAGGATACCACATTGGAAGTCCTAGAAGACACTCTCCGAAAAATCCTACCATGGCCCTATATAACACCTATCTCCTTCATTTGCGACTGTGCTTCCCTGGCTCTCAAGGAGAATTTCTTTGCCTTTAAAAATCAACTATTCCATCAGATACAAGGCACGAGCATGGGAAGCACTTTTGCGCCGAGTCTGGCTTGCCTTTACATGGCCCACTTTGAAGAGAGACACATTTTGGGAGACAACAACCCATTTAAGGAGCACATTCTACTTTGGCGTCGTTACATAGACGATGTCATCGTGTTTTGGCGAGGGAATGGAGACCAATGCACTGAATTCTGTAACTGGGTGAATACTTTGAACCCGTACTTGAAGTTCACCAGCACCAGGTCGCGTCCATCCATTCCATTTTTGGACCTTCTCATCTCCTTGGAGAATGGGTGTCTACACACTACCAATTACAGAAAACCAACGGATAGGAACAACCTCCTTATCTATGACAGTCACCACCCTAGGGCACTCAGGAACAACCTACCGGTTGGCCAATTCCTACGTCTCCGGAGGAATTGTGATACCACCAAGGAATTTGAAATACAGTCAGATCTCCTCAGAGATAATCTGGAAAAACGACACTACCCGAAGAACATCATTCGTCAGGCACACAAGAGAGCCAAAAACAGCACTAGGGCAGCTCTGCTTGAGACAAAAGAAAAACCTGTACTAGACACAATGACCTGTGTCACCACATTCACTCCAAGCTCGAACAGTGTGCAAAGAGCAATCAGAAGACATTGGCCTATACTAAATTCCGGTTCATTCGAACCAGGACCACCACCCCTTTTCGCATTCAAACGCACAATGAATCTGAAAGATCATCTAGTACATACAAGGCCGAAACCACTAACCACACACCAATCTACACTCTGGTCTCTACCACCTGTAGTAGGCCACTACCCTTGCGGCTCTTGTTCGAGCTGTGCAGAAACTACGGTTTCCAAGGAAATCGATTTGGGCCTCAATACACCGTGGCGTCAAATGAGACACACTAACTGTAACACAACCAATTGTGTCTACACCATAGTATGCCCATGTAACAAGAGGTATGTAGGAATGACTACTAGAGCAGTCAAGGTCCGCATGGGGGAACATAAAAGCACCATCAGACGAGGCAAGACCAACACCAAACTGTTGACACACTTTGCAGAGGAAGGACACACCGCGAATAGCCTAAGATGGACCATCATTGACTCCAGTCCTCACTGGACAAAACAGACCTTGTTCAAACAGGAACAACGATGGGTCCATAGACTGAGATGCGACACAATAGGTCTGAACGATGAAATTCCATGGGTGGAGTTGACATAACATCTACATACCAACTCAGACTATGTTCACTATAATATCTGAATATTGTTATTGCATACCCCCAGTTGCTGAGAAGTCTGTCTCTGTCATACACGTAAGACACTCTTCGATACGACCAAGTAGCGGATAATGAAGGCCATTATAACACTCTCAATACGGTTTAGAAAACCTCTTGTATTTGAAAAAACATGTGGTGTATTTGCGCTATTTTTGAATGATGGGACACGACAACGGCTTCAATTTTCACAGAGTCTTCATCTGTCACTAGCTCTCCACAGAAGCCCCTATAGGTTTCCCTTTATCAAGAACTTTGGCTTTCTACACTAAAAACTTTATTGACTTTCAATAAATACACACGAGCGATTTTTTCATGAATGCGGGTAGTTACCCCAGCGTGACATAAAACAACCGATCCCTCCAAAAAACGGAGCTTAGATTCCGGTATGAACGGCACTCTATGATAACAGAGACCACAATTTATACGACGCTCCCTCCTACATCAGGGAGCGTCTCAACCTCGCCAGAATCACCATGACAACCAACCACATAACGATTAGATTGACGGTCACTCCCTAGACGCTACCACGTCTTCGAATAGCGTCCTATTTGTTGCCATAGTTACCTTCTTACCCAATCACGCAACGTAGTGACGTCATCTGTCTGCGCCCAGGGACAACCCCCAATTAGAACAGTGCAGCACAAGAAATCGCATACAAGAAAAACGACTTCGCTCTATCGCTATCCATTCCAGCGATAGACGGAGAAGGGGTAGGTTACTACATCCCGGGCAAAGGAGCACGTGTGAGTATTTCCAGACCAAAGAGGTGAGCCTAGCCGCGCTATTTTAAGGTCCGATATAGATACCGATGACCATGACACTTCGCTCTGTCTCCCCCTCTGTTAGTCTCTCCTATTGCCGACTCCACATTGCTGATGGAGCCCTAATCCCTACAGCTCGAGGGTAGGCTTCAACTAGAAATCTAGTTTTTTACCATTTATTTTATCACTGTTTCACGGATACAGATATTTGTGTTATCATCACAAAAACGAACACACCACTGTAGAGATACTGCACGTCTCTTGTTATACCCACGATAATGACAGTATGTACGGGGCTAGTTGTTGGCCTCACACGAACAGCTGGACAAGTGAGGCACTCGAATACGACGACACTCTCACTGCACAGTAACGGATTCGAGGCACATTGATGTGATAGTCCTCACAAACGAGTCCGTCACACGCGCATGTTATGTTAACTTTAGAAGCATGGCTTGCATTTTAACTATCTTGTGCTGCCTATCTGGCATTCTTAACATACAATGTACAAATGTTTACCTTGATGTTATTTTTCTTTGCATATTTTTCTCCCTCTCCCCTGTCCATGTGTGTGTCTCTCCATTTTTTCTCTACCATACCAGGTTGGGTTAAGGTTTCCAGAAAAGAAAGGTAAACCTCTCAGTGCAAGGACGCTGTTCAACCTTAATATTGAGGTACAACAGGTCTACAGAACTACACTTTACTGAAACCTGTTATTCTGTTTATTCACAAACACTTTCACTCACTTTTTAATTGTTTTAGGTCCTGACGAAGCGCATTTGGGATCCCTTAAGGACCCTCCCGTAAGCGCGAAACATGTTGACCACTCACCAGTAGGCTCCCCACTCACCTTCCTGAGAGCAGCAGTTACTTTCCAGAATCTGCCCTCTTTTATTTCTTTTGCTAAGAGTAGCTCCAGGATCAGTAATTTTAACCATTTGCCAGGTAGAGCCGTGAATAAAGGTCTGAAACTCTACCCAGCAATTTTTAAATCGCACCACCCACTTGTCTTCCTATAGGCCCACATACACCCATGCACAACTGCGGCGTCTCCAACCAAAAGATCTCCGCCAAAGAGCCCTCTTGCGGGGCCCGTGGGGGACTGCAGCGCCACCCCCACGAGGAGCAACGCCCTATGATGAAGCAAGACACCCGAAAGGGTGTGTGAGGGCACTAGATACAAAAGGAGAAATTCCCCACACCACATCGTGAGAGCACACACAACCATTTTCCCTTAGGAACAGTTACCCTCTCATAATATTTAAGTTATAGTTAGGACCCTGTTTCCATAGGAAATCCGCAACATTCTATTTGGAATAACTTTGGCGCCGGTCGACGAATCCTCGCGAAATTTTCAAAACTAATGGGGCGCTACGCTCCGCTCCTACCCTGAAAGTCTCTGGGGGATTCGTCAAGCGGGGGCTGAGAAAAAAGGGGGGTCCCAAAACGCGTTTTCCCCATGCATTTTTCCATAGGACCTTTAGACACAGCTACAGCCCGAACGGCTGAACAGAATTAGGATTGCGGTCGCGTGAGTTATAGTTGCCTGCACTAATTATAACGTGGAATTTCATTGGTTTTTTACGAGTGAAATGTACAGCTAACTATAACTTGTGTGAAACCTATGGTTTTTTCAGTGAATTTGCAAGGTTTTTTAAATGCTAATTCCTAACTATAACGTGTGTGAAACCTATGGTTTTTTCAGTGAATATATATATATATATATATATATATATATATATATATATATATATATATATATATATATATATTAACGCTCCAAATCCTTTCAATATAAAGAATGCAAGCACTCACGGGTGGCGTGGCAACAGGTCTTTATTTCCGGAACAGACGCGTTTCGGCGATCTGCCTTCCTCGGTGTTAACGGCACACCGTGAAACGCCATTTTTTATACACATACATCTCTGTGTGTCAAAACATAATAGACATAGACAGAGGACAGCGTGAAGTGTCAGTGGGGTTGCTGGCGCCATCTTGTAATGTACCTATGTACATATATACAATACAAAATATACAAATGCAAGAGCGGTACCAGATTGACAGAATTAATCCTGTAAGTACAAAATTCACTTTCAGTGTGTACCGCACCCATTTAACATAAATTAAAACGCACCATTAGTGTATCACTTAAAGATGGCAGCATCACCACCCCTGTACATGATAATGCCGTGTATCGGCATTGCACTACATGATGCCGTGTATCGGCTTGCGCTGGGTGTCAGGCTCATTTGTTTTATATACATTATAATCAATCTAGTCTAGACACGTATAGCAAAGGGGGTAATCGAAGAAGCTCAACACAGCAGGTTACTACAATCTGAAGACAAAGTTCATAGACCCTCCATTAAATATCCAGACAAGCATATTAATTTCCCAAATGTACTGACAACTCTTCATTACTGTTAAGGCCTGACGGAAACTTAGACTGAAGGTCAATTATGTAACGTGATTCTAACCTTCGCAGTCTCTTCAGGCGGTCGCCACCTCTAATATTTTCTGGGACAAAGTCTAGACCAAAAAACTGTAAAACATTCTTACAATTAGGATGTTTTTCCTCATAATGTCTCGCTACAGGGTATGAGGCATCTCCTTTCAGTATGGCCCTCCTGTGTTCTAGTATTCGAATTTTCAAAGAATGAATGGTGCTGCCTATATACAATAGGCCACATGGGCAAACGAGACAATAGACTGCATAGGGGGTACTGCAGGTTAGAAACTTTTTAATGGGCCTTTTCAGATTAACATTAGGTATAGTGTAAGTAAGGACTCTATGGCTGTTGGAACAAGCCTTACACTTACCGCACGGGAAGAAACCTTGCATGTGTTTCAAAGTACCCTGCTGTGGTGGTTGTTTAGTTAAATGGCTGTTAACCAGTCTATCCTTTAATGACCTCGCCTTTTTAAAGGTTATCATTGGATAATCGGGAATGTCCTCCCCTATGATAGCGTCACTTTTCAAAATATGCCAATTTTTGTTTAGCATCTTTTTCAAGAAATTAGACTCTGCAGAGTATGTCGTGATCATTCTGAATTTACCTTCATGTGAATCGACGGAATCTTTTCTTATTACCGTCTTCTCTTCAAGCAAGTGTTGTCTAGGGATCCCCCTAACTTTGTTTAATGTCTTATCCAGTAGTGCCTGTCCATAACCTCTAATTCGAAATCTGGTTACACATTCCCTGGCTGCTAGTTCAAAATCACAGGTTCTGGAGCTATTCCATTTTAATCGTAAAAGCTCCCCATAGGGTATACTCTGTATCAATTTGGGGGGATGATTACTTGACTTGGTCGCAAAAAGGATCGAATTCCCCGCTGTAACCTTACGATACAAGGCTGTTTCTAATTTGCCTTCTGAAATGAACACCTTCAGGTCCAGATAGTCCACTGCCACTGGACTTACTGTACCCGAAAAGTGTAAATTGAGGTTGTTCTTATTTAGATCCTCTATGTAACCTGCCCGCTGATTCAGTGGTTCCCTCCCAAACAATGAACAGGTCATCGATATATCGATACCATGCTTTTACCTGGCCTGTCACTTCACCTCTTACATAGGTTCTGGACACCTGCTCCTCCCACCAGCCCACCAACAAGTTGGCGTAGCTGGGGGTGAAACAGGTGCCCATCGCAGTCCCTGAGATTTGTTTATAGTACTGATCACCAAATACAAAAATGTTGTTAGAAAGGCAAAAGCTTGTAAATTCTATCAGCATAGAATTGTGTTCCGCAAATCTCAGTTGTCGTCTATTGAGGAAAAATTGGACAGCTTTAATCCCATCTTCATGTTTTATACATGTATATAAGCTGGTGATGTCCAATACCATTAATACATACTTGGAGTCCCAAATTAGACTATTCAATTTACTCAAAAAGTCTTTCGTGTCTCTCACATATGATTTCAATTGTAGCACAAATGGGAACAGAAAGTGGTCGATAAACATAGACATATGTTCTGTTAAACTTCCTTGCGAGGAGACTATGGGTCTGCCCGGTGGCTTTACCTTATCCTTATGGATTTTAGGAATGTGATAGAATGTTGCCACCAGAGGAGTGGCATTTCTCAAAAATAAATGCTCCTCAGTCCCCAGCATAGATTTATCATACCATTTTCTGATTAAAGACTCGTAACTCTGGACACTTGCTTGATAGAGTTCTCGAGAGGATTTGATATAATGGTTGTTGTCCGACAGTTGAATCAGGGCTTCATCACAATATTGTTCCCTGGTTTGTAGCACTACATTACCGCCTTTATCTGAAGGCTTGATTATGATTGATGTATCTTGCAATAAGCCATCTAGGGCTTGCTTCTCCTCTTTAGTCAAATTTTCACAAAAGTTGCGTTTTTGAGTACTGCATCTGAATTTCAATAAATCCTTGACCATTGTATCTGAAAATGTGTCAATAGTATCAAAAGGCATTTGTGGTACAAAGGTAGATTTCAATTTAAAAGGACTTACTTCCAGTTCTTGTTCAATGCCCACAGCTATTGCCCTTTCAACCATGTCTTCCGATGTACTTGGTTGAGTGGATGTCCCAGTATGCAGATTATGCAGAAGTTCAACTCCAGATAGGTCATTGCAAGTCAATATATCAGTTGCGGTTATCCTTGCTCCTGCCGATGTAGATTTGGTTAGATTAGGTCTCAATTTGAAGTACTTGTGTAACTTCAATTTGCGTATAAAATTGTACAGGTCAATCCTGGTTTGTGTAAACTCCAATTTACTGCTAGGGCAAAAAGTTAATCCTAAGGTAAGTACCTTAATTTCACTAGCTGTTAGTTTTTTCGGAGTAAGATTGACCACCGTTAAGTTGGTTTCTTTTATTGGCGTTTGTAATTCCTCTTCTTGCGTGACCAAGTGGGTTTTCCTCTGCCTCTGCCGGCCCCACCCAGATCGACGTGTTCTCCTGATTGATATTCGGGTGGTTTGTTCTTCCCGCCTCGCAGCCACGATTGCCTGATTATTTGGAACTCGTCGTGAAAAGGAGTCGACCTTGTAGTTCCTTCCACTGTAGGTCTTGTGCGTTCATCTCCCGATTCATTCTCCGTTAGATCGGATTCTGACGTTTCCACTCGCACATTGGCTGTTGATGTACTTCTTTGCGTGAGTTTGTTTCTTGGACCATCGAATTTTCGCGCAAAGGTGAGTACTCTTCCCTGTAGATAGTCATTCTCGTCACGCTCAAATTTCTCTTGTTTTCTTGTCTTGATTTTATCTTCATACTTCAGCAGTCGTGCTTTCATCTGTTTCATTAGTTCTTCAACTTGAGTTTTATCTTCCTCTTTGGTTAACAACTCCTCTAGAGCTTTAATCTCCTCCAAAGCTTTCTCGCGGTCACTCCAGGCATACTTGACTAGGATATCAAGAGTGCCCTGGCAGTACTTCGCAGTGTGCTCCGCCCATTCTGATAGTAAATTAGGGTCAGGATTTTCATATGAGGGGACAGTATACACTCTGAAGCCTCTGGGAACTCTGTTGGTATCCACATAACTCTGCAAAGAGGTGGCCTCCCACCACTTTCTTGTTTCACGTTCATACAGTCTTTCTAATTTGGTGAGAGTATTATGAAGATTGCCGACAGGCCGCGGCGCCTTTGCCGTGCCGGCCCCCTCGGCTCCCCTTTGCCCCTTTGTTTTAAACATGTCCTTCGCCGCTTCTCGGCGTGCCGATTCACTGAACATAGTGGTACTGCTGAGTTCAGTGACAAATCCCGGAAATTCGCCTGTGCCACGATACCCTCGACCTGCCGCTGATAAATGTATCTGCAACTAAATCCTTGGTTGCTTTACGTGCTGCTGGGTCGATCGTAGCGCAAACCTCCTTTCACTCAACGATACGCTAGATCCCTCCAGTCAACCAATCAAGATGGATGATTGCGGCGGTGCTGCTCGATATAGAAGACTGCTCCAGTTGCACCAGAAACGAGTCACTCGCGGTCGGGTGCTATAGATACGGCGGTGCCTACCGCATAATATTAACGCTCCAAATCCTTTCAATATAAAGAATGCAAGCACTCACGGGTGGCGTGGCAACAGGTCTTTATTTCCGGAACAGACGCGTTTCGGCGATCTGCCTTCCTCGGTGTTAACGGCACACCGTGAAACGCCATTTTTTATACACATACATCTCCGTGTGTCAAAACATAATAGACATAGACAGAGGACAGCGTGAAGTGTCAGTGGGGTTGCTGGCGCCATCTTGTAATGTACCTATGTACATATATACAATACAAAATATACAAATGCAAGAGCGGTACCAGATTGACAGATTTAATCCTGTAAGTACAATATTCACTTTCAGTGTGTACCGCACCCATTTAACAGAACGGGGAGGATTGGTGGGGCGATAAGGAATCTATAAATAACTAATGTTTCTTACAGATATATTAGTACTGAAGGTAAGTAAGGATTAGTTACTTACCTGTAATCCTAGTTCTCTTCCAGGGGTATCCTCATCAAAGTCATAAGCATTAGAATATTCCCGCCCATGCGCGGGACCCCAGAAACACTATATTATATGTGCCCCACATATATATCCATATAAATATACCTATATATATATATATATATTTTAAAAAAAGCAATTGCAGCCTACTAAACACCAGAGCTGAATCATGCCATAAGGAATTTCTACCATACATGAAAAACATGCATTAGAAACAGGAGAAAACAATAGCAAACTTTGTTTAGAAACTGTTTTAATGCTCAGCACACAGTAGAAATCCTCATAAATCACTGAAAGCATAGGAAGCTCCCAGGCTGCATTGCAAACACCCAGTCTAAAAAGACTGAAAAGCTAACTTGTAGCTGCATAGCAATAAACTGACACCGTGCCTTTAAGGCACACCTGACCCCCAACTTCCCATCATGCCTCAGGGGTGACAGTTAGGTCAGTTGTTCTTTCCGGCTCCTTCAGGAAGGATCCTGGCAACACAGCTCCACTCTTTTCTGATTTTTGTCAGAAAATATTTTCACTTTTCACAACTTTTATTCCTTACTTCGACGTCTTTCATCAGTTAAAGTAAGAAGCTGTCTTTTTTGACAGGTTTGGGCATTTTTTAATATCTTAAAATGCCATCTCTTTTTGACCCTTGCCCTTCTTGTGACAAAAAGAAGGCCAAGACTGATTCTCATAGGGTCTGTATCCTTTGTCTACCGGAGGACCATGATCCTACGACCTGCCATCACTGCCAGAACCTGTCCAGAAGAACTTTGAAGGACAGGGAAAGAATTCGCCTGTATGGCCTGGCAGGTAAACCATCTAGAGGAAGATCTCCGGTAAGGAAGGGCTCCAAGAGGTCTAGAACGTCTTCTAAAAGCAAGTCCTCGCGTCCTTCTGCTTCAGCGTCGGGCTCGGCGCTGAAAAAAGATCTTCAGGTGGGTCATATTTACAAGAAAAGACCTTCGACAGCGGGCTCGCCGTCGAGGAAAAGGTACGTCGTCGACGTCGAAGCCTCGTCCGCCGTCGTCAACCAGGCGACGATCGGCGTCGAGGATGAGGTTTCCGTCCTCGTCTCGACGGCGTTAGGCTTTGAGGGTGAGAAATACCCCTCAGCCGTCGTCGCGCAGACCGTCGACGTCGAGATTGGACGCAGCTCCGCCGTCGTCTAGACGACGTTCGGCGTCGAGAGAGAGAGAGAGAGTGTCCCTCCGTCGTCGGCTTCACATCGTCGTTCGACGTCGAGGCAACATTCTTCGCCTGGTCATCGGCACAGGTCGCCGTCGACACGGCGTTCGACGTCGAGCAGACGAGAGGCCCGACAAGCAGGAAGGCAGGAGCCCAGATCGACGTCGAGAGCACGCTCGACGTCGAGACAGGCCTCGGTGAGGTCTGAGGATGGATCGGTGGTCCTGGTTATGGAGTCAGCTTCGCGCCATTCGTCCTCGCACTCATCCAAGGGGGCTTCTCCAAGGTCAGCTACTCCGCAAGGTCCCTCGCGGAGAGAAGTTGCTAGCCATGTCCTCAGGTCTCCTTCAAGACAACGCAAGACCACTTCTGCGGTTCCACTGTTGCCCAGATGGCTGCTGCCTGTACGTCACTGGCAGGACTCGGGGGCGACAAGGAGGATGCAAGAGTATGCCAGTCAGGCGCATAGATCTCCGCTTCAAAGATTGGTGGACGAAGTAGACAGAGTGAGTCCTCCCAGACAAGCACGCGAGAAGTCACCTGAGAGACAGCGCCCTAGGTCGCGCTCCCCCAGGTGAGAAGATCGTACAGTCAGATCACGGGCCCGACGAGGTAGAAGAACACCATCTACTTTCTCGACTTCCTCCACCCGGTCCTCTAAGAGGGATTACTCCCCCATGCTATCGGACAGCCCAGTGTCCAGGGTCTCGCCCATAGACGATATCAACACATACCATGAGGTTCTGCAGAGGGGTGCTCAGAAACTCAACATTGAGATGTCAGTCCCGCAAGTCACGACGACGGTGATTTTCGAGACTCTGCATCAGAAGACTGCATCTCGACCGCTGCTTCCATTGGTTCCTGGGATCCTGGAACCTGTCTTGGACACCTTCTTAACTCCAGCAACCATCAAGGCGGTGCCGGCTCGCATCCTTAAGAAATATAAGCCGACTACCTCTGATCCGGTCTTTGTTAAGATGGACCCTCCTGCAGACTCGGTAATAGTAGCGGCGGCTAGGAAGACTCACGCAGTATCGTCATCTTCTTCTGTCTCACCAGATAAAGAGAGCAGAGTTCAGGACTCGTGGGGTAGCAAAGCCTGCACGTCGGCGGCTGCATCCCTTAAGGTCTTCAGCGCGGCTGCGCTGCTCGGCCGTTATGACAGAGCTCTGTGGGACTCTTTGGAGCGGTTCAAATCCAAGCTCCCAAAGGAGGACCAAAAGGATTTTGAGGAGATAGTCACTGAGGGATCCTTGGTGGCTAATCAGACGATTAGCACGGCGGCGGATCGAGCGGCGCTATCAGCGCATTCTTACACGCATGGAGTATGCGCTAGGAGATCGTCCTGGTTGAGACTAACAGGGCTGAAACCAGATGCGCAGAAGAGAATCTTGAACCTTCCATTCTCTGGCTCTTCTCTCTTCGGCACGCATGCGGATGAAGAGATGGGTCGCATGAAGACCGAGTTGGACACCCTCAAGGCGGTTGGGTTGGAGAAAAAGAGGGAGTTCAGACGCCGCTACAGACCCAACCAGCGCAAGGGGCCTCAACAGAGGGTTCAAACCCCTCAGTGGTCCCAGAATAAGGCCCAGGGAAAGTCACAGTATCGGGGTGGAAAGTCCAACAGAGGTAGAGGGGGCCACCAACAGCAGTCCTCTACCACGGCGAGAGCAGGAGGGAAGTCATGAGCAGTGGCTTCCTCTGCCGCCGTTGCCCACTCCAGTGGGAGGAAGTGCTTCACATCATCTGGCAGAGTGGGACAGCATCACAAAAGATCGCTGGGTGCTGAATATACTGCGCAATGGATATGCGCTTCGTGTCCGTGCGCTTCCAAAGGACATACCACCAAAAAAGTCCCGTCCTCACCAGTTACAGCTGCTTCGAAAGGAGGTGAGGGCCCTTCTTCAAAAGCAGGCCATCGAAAAGGTTCCACCTTCTCAAATTGGAAAGGGAGTGTACTCCCGGTACTTTCTGCTCCCCAAAAAAGATCAGGAGCACAAATTTCGGCCGATCCTGGACCTTCGTCTTCTGAACAAGGTCATAGTTAAGGAGAAGTTTCGCATGTTGGCACTTCATCAAATATGTCCACATCTGCAAGTAGGGGATTGGATGTGTTCGGTGGACCTCCAAGATGCGTACTTCCACATTTCCATTGCAAAGCGTCATCGCAAGTACCTGCGGTTTGTGGTCGGCCACAAGCATTACCAATACAAGGTCCTGCCCTTTGGACTCAAGTCGGCTCCGCGAGTCTTCACCAAATGCATGGCATTGGTGGCAGCTTTTCTTCACAGAAGAGGTCTCTTCGCCTACCCATACTTAGACGACTGGCTGCTGAAAGGTCCATACCAGCAGCAGGTGAGGCAAGACTTCCAGATCTGTCTGCAACAGTTGCACGATCTCGGCCTTCATGTCAACATGGAGAAGTCAGTGCAGCAGCCCACACAAACCATCCACTACCGTGGCTCTGTTCTGGACACAAGCGTGGGAAGAGCGTATCCTTCAGAGACTGTCCTCAATGAAACGGAAGTGCAGGCTCCTGCTCCAGGTGCAGAACCCGTCAGTCCGGCAGGGGGCATCCCTGCTGGGATCCATGGCGTCCTGCATCTTTCTCATCCCCAACGCACGGCTGAGGATGCAACCTTTGCAACAAACTCTGGAGGACCAGTGGGATTAGTCAACAGGTCCTTGGGAAGATCAGATATGTCTCTCCCAAGCGGCGAGATCCTTCCTCACATGGTGGACTCAGCAGCGGAATCTGATGGTGGGAGTCCCTTTTCACCAGCCACTTCCAGTGCAATCGGTGGTGACAGACGCGTCTCTGCAAGGCTGGGGGGCACACATGGGGTGCCTTCGGATACAAGGGCGGTGGTCGGCGAAGGAACAGACCTACCACATCAATATGCTGGAGCTCCGAGCAGTCCACCTTGCTCTGAAAGCTTTCCTACCGGCAATCGAGTCCGATTCGGTCCTAGTCCAAACCGACAACACGACGACCATGTTCTACCTAAACAAACAGGGTGGAACTCGGTCACGTCCTCTTTCCCTGGAGTCACAGGCGATCTGGCACTGGCTTCTCGCCCGGAACCTCTCGGTAGTGGCAGTGCACCTTCCAGGAGAGCTAAATATCAAGGCAGACACACTCAGCAGGCACTTCGAAGATCAGCCAGACTGGGTGCTGCACGACGAGGTGGTGGCGGACCTTTTCCATCGTTGGGGTCGTCCGGAGATAGATCTATTCGCAGACGACGAAAACACAAAATGCCACGCCTTCGCGTCCAGATTCCACCGTCCAGGGACAAGGGGGAATGCGCTTTTGATGGACTGGTCAGGGACATATGCCTACGCCTTTCCTCCTCTGCCCCTGATCCCGAAGGTGGTGTCCAAGCTACTCAGATCCAGCATGACGATGATTCTGATTGCTCCAGACTGGCCACGGCAGTGGTGGTACCCGGACCTTCTTCATCTGTCGGTACTTCCACACAGGAGACTGCCTTGCAGGCCGGACCTGCTGACCAAGATGGGCGGGAGCATTCTTCATCCCAACCTTCCCTCACTGAACTTGGCAGCATGGCTCCTGAGGTCCTGCAATACGGACATTTGAAACTGCCTCCTGATTGCATGCGTATTCTGAAAGAAGCGAAAAGACCGTCCACAAGAGCGTCGTATGCGTTCAAGTGGAAGAGGTTTTTTCTTTGGTGTAGAGAACATCACCTTAATCCTACAAAGGGGCAGGAGGATGTCATTCTCCCTTGCCTTCTGTACTTAGCAAGATCAGGTTTAAAGTATGCTTCTATCAGGGTCCATTTATCTGCCATTACAGCGTACAGGAGATCTCCTAGTCAGCCCTCATTTTTCCAGATGCAGGTGGTCAAGGACTTCTTACAGGGGTTGAAGAAGGTGTATCCCCCTGTTCGAAACCCTTCTCCTCCGTGGGAGTTGAACCTGGTGTTATCTAAATTGATGGGCCCGCCCTTAGAGCCAATCCATAGAGCTTCCTTGCAGCATTTGTCTTGGAAGGCCGCTTTTCTGGTAGCCATAACATCGGCGCGCAGAGTAAGCGAGATCCAGGCGCTGTGTACCAAGGAGCCTTACACTGTTTTTCACCATAGCAAAGTGGTCGTAAGGGCGCATCCCTCTTTTCTCCCTAAGGTAGTGTCTTATTTTCATATCAATCAGTCCATTTCCCTTCCTTCTTTTTTTCCAAATCCAGCGACCCCGGCTGAACGGTCGCTTCATTCCTTGGACCTCAAGAGGGTACTTAAGTTCTACTTAGAAAGTACCAAGGGCATAAGGAAGACAGATCAGTTATTTGTCAATTATGGCGCCATGAGAACAGGCTTCCCAGCCGCTAAGAGATCCATCTCGAGATGGATTGTGCCCTGCATTACCTTAGCTTACCAGCTGGCGAAAAGGCCCTTACCGTTGCCTCCTAAGGCGCATTCCACTAGGGGGAAAGCGGCCACAGTTGCCTTCTTGCATGATGTCCCAATATCTGCAAGGCAGCAGCCTGGAAATCGGTTCATACCTTTACGAGGCACTACTGCCTAGAATCTGATTCCAGGGCTGATGCTCAAGTAGGCCAAGC
Source organism: Triturus cristatus (assembly GCF_964204655.1). Taxonomy (NCBI): domain Eukaryota; kingdom Metazoa; phylum Chordata; class Amphibia; order Caudata; family Salamandridae; genus Triturus; species Triturus cristatus. Next base: position 659,739,709 of record NC_140592.1, on the reverse strand, counting down.
CTCCTTGAGGAATCTATTTGGGTAGCTTAGCTTTTTCTTTCTAAGCCTACTGATCATTTTCTGTTTTTCCCCTTTGCCCGCAGGGAGATGAGGTGAGGCTAGCTATTCTATTCTAATGCTTATGACTATTGATGAGGATCCCCTGGAAGAGAAGGATTAGTTACTTACCTGTAATCCTAGTTCTCTTCCAGGGGTATCCTCATCAAAGTCATAAGCAACCCTCCCGCCTCCCCGGGCAAAGGATGGTTATCTTTTGAAGATGTTGTTAACTCTTTGTGCCATGGCTTTTTCAGTCTCCGCAAAGAACAACTGACCTAACTGTCACCCCTGAGGCATGATGGGAAGTTGGGGGTCAGGTGTGCCTTAAAGGCACGGTGTCAGTTTATTGCTATGCAGCTACAAGTTAGCTTTTCAGTCTTTTTAGACTGGGTGTTTGCAATGCAGCCTGGAAACTTCCTATGCTTTCAGTGATTTATGAGGATTTCTACTGTGTGCTGAGCATTAAAACAGTTTCTAAACAAATTTTGCTATTGTTTTCTCCTGTTTCTAATGCATGTTTTTCATGTATGGTAGAAATTCCTTATGGCATGATTCAGCTCTGGTGTTTAGTAGGCTGCAATTGCTTGTTTTTATATATATATATATATATATAGGTATATATATATGGATATATATGTGGGGCACATATAATATAGTGTTTCTGGGGTCCCGCGCATGGGCGGGAATATTCTAATGCTTATGACTTTGATGAGGATACCCCTGGAAGAGAACTAGGATTACAGGTAAGTAACTAATCCTTACTTACCTTCAGTACTAATATATCTGTAAGAAACCTTAGTTATTTATAGATTCCTTATCGCCCCACCAATCCTCCCCGTTCTGCGAACTGATTTCTAGGGTTAAGGATGTCCTTTCAGGGCCATAGTTTTGTGCAGCAATAGTCAGTGTCTTGCATGACTCTGCGTTTCTGGCGCAGAAAGTCGTGTACAGAACTGATGACCGCGCGTGAGCCGCGACGTCATCCCGGCGACCACGACGCCAACGACGGACGCGGAGCTGGCCGAGGCCACCTTCCGACGTGCAGAGTTACTGCTGACAAAAAAAACGTTCCGGATCCAGTCTGATGCCTGGGGGTAATTCTAAGGTAAGGAATCTAACTAACTAATGTTTCTTACAGATATATGGGTACCAAAGGTAAGTAACTTGTTTGCTAATGTTTTTAAGCTATGTTGTAGAGCGGTGTGATTGCTGTGCAGCAGGTTAAAAAGTGTAATAAAAAAGTGTTTTGATCATTTTTGTTACCTATATAACCAAAAAGATATTATGTACAACTGAACAACCCTATTACAAAACAGAATTAACATAAAAAGGTCTTCTAGTTTTTTGGTCCTTGCAATGGTGGCAACTTCTTCCTGCCTGTTTTACAGCTTGTTTGTTGTACCTTTTTCTTGTTCTGAGACGGGGAGGCAGAGGGAGGGGGAATGAAAGCTGGGAAATGGTACCTGAAATGCAACATGAGCAGCAGACGGACACTAGGGGAGAACAGACAGATTCTAGATTCGGAGGGCAGACTGAGGTGGTGCTGAGTCATGCTTAGGTGGTGGAGCTACATCCTTCTCTGTGCTCCATTCATAGGCTACTTACAGAGTCCATGAAGTTTCAGCACAATGTGCCCCTCCATATACTGCCCACAGGCGACATGAGGGCATCATCCCGGTTTAGGGCTGACTGTGAATGCACTGACCCTCCTCTATCGTCTTTCCATGGAGATAAGGCATCAGCACAGACATTGTGTCGATGCACGCAGTTCTCCTCTGTAGTCTACCCAGAGAGAAACAGTTGCATCAGAGTTGCCTGGCGCTGCATATTGGTACCCAGTACGCGCGCAGGCGATGAGTCGCTCTGTGCAGTGGCACACAGCAAGCCTTGTACTAGGCTGCTTACCTAGTCGATGAAGCATCAGCACAATGTGCCCCTCCATATACTGCCAACATGCAAGATGAGACCTCACACCAGTTATGAGGGCTGTTATCAATACATCAATTGAATAAAGGTTTGAGTTGGGGTGGCTTACAGAAAAGGAAAAGCTCGTCCTTACAGATAGAAATCGAAGAACCCCTGTTATACATATACTCCCAAAGATCCATAAAAATCCACTAAACCCTCCGGGACGTACAATAATTTCCGGAGTGAACTCTATCTTAAAACCTTTGGCTAAAAATGTAGATGTATTCCTAAAACCCCTGATCTACTGAGTTATTTAAAAGATATTACTGATGTAATCAATAAATTTGATCAGATAACCTTTGACCCTGGGGTGGACTTTATCGCTACATGCAACATCATAAGTCTGTACACTAACATCCCCCAAGATGCAGGACTTGAAGCCATGGAATACTTCTTGGAAATACAACCTAGGCCTCATTGTGTACTGACTTGGTTTATCCTAGAGCTAGCTCAGATGTGCCTTAAACAGAACTTTTTCCGCTTCAATAGAACTTTCTATTTGCAAATTAGAGGAACTGCGATGGGATGTCCCTTTGCCTCAGAAATGGCTGTGATGTTTTTTGGCCAAATAGGAGAAGTGGATATCTGGGGACAACCCCTTTAAAAATAACATTATGACATGGAAACGTTTTATCGACTATGTATTTTTGATATGGAGGGGTGAAGGAGACCAATTTTTGAAATTCGTCAAGTGGTTAAATAACAGCATGTGTGAGATAAGGTTCACCGCTCAATGGAGCATAGATGCCGTAACCTTTCTGGACTAGGCAATTAAACATAAAGAGGGTAAAATCTACACTACCCTGTTGTTAGAAATGGGTGTCTCTAGTTGGCAAGGGCTTGCACCTTTGTCAAAATAGGGACCCTTCTTCCTAGTCAGGATAAGGGATGTTACACTTCTAAAATAACACCTGCTCACCCCCTTGGTGGCTTGGCACGAACAGTCAGGCTTATCTTAGAGGCAGTGTGTAAAGCATTTGCACATAACCAACAGTAATACAATGTAAGCACTACAAAACGACACCACAGCAGTTTAGAAAATTATTCACTATTTTTATATACTTAAGACCAAAAACAATAAAAATCCACAATATAGTACTTAAAAATCTTCAGTTATCAAAATAATCTTGTAAAACAGTTCCTTGATGTCGAGAGCTCCGTCCGGGGCTATCATGGCGTCGTGAGCAAACACATCCAAACAGTTCTGGCCGACCGCGGCGTCGCGGGCCAGCTACGGTGTCGGGAAGACCCGGAAACAGTACCTTTCAGAAATGCAGAGCGTCAATGACCTCTTGTTGAGCTTCTGAAGACACTGCGTCCGCAGTTGTTTGTTCCAGAGGTCGGTGCAGGAGTCGAGGCCCTTGAAGTCACACGCGTTGCTGGTCGATGACCTCCTTGTTGAAGTCAGGAGCGCTGGCACCGGCCGACATTGGGTGCTGCGGTGCGAAGTGCGGTGACCTCAGGTCGCGGTGCAAGCATCGGCTCGGTGGCGGCGTCAGATGGAGTTGTCGGTGAGACCAGGGTCGCGGTGTGAGATGAAGGCGGTGCTTGTCGTGGTGCTGGCAGGTCACGGTGCAAACAGTGGCGTCGTTGTTGCTGAAGCGCTATCATCAGCTGACGAACTGGAGTCGATGGCACCGGCGTCGGGAGGCCAGAGCTGTGGTGCGGGAAGAGGGCAGTGCGTCGTGTAACTTTACGAGCCGTGCCCTCGAACCACGGTGCAAGCAGCGGCGTCGATTCCAGCGTGGAGCGGCGGCGTCGGGGATACCAAGGATGCGTCGTGAAGCGAGGCGGTGCGGAGTGCGGTGCCCACAGGTAGCGGTGCGAGCAGCAGCTCGGTGGTGGCGTCAGCAGGTGTCGTCGGTTAGACCAGGGTTGCGTTGCGGTGTTGCGGCAGTGCTCTCTGCGGTGCCTTCAGGACACGGAGTTGGCAGCGGCGTCGTAGACGGCATCGAGCTTGAAGTCTTTGCTGTTCCTGAGACTTCTTGAACAGGGGGCAAGCTCTACCTCAAGCCCTTGGAGAAACTCACAGAAGTAGATTGCAGAAAGTTCAGTCCAGTCCTTTCCCTGCCCAAGACAGAAGCAGCCACTGCAGTCCAACACAGCAAAGCGCAAAGCAAAGGGGTAGTTCCTCCTCACAGCTTCTCCAGCTTTTCCTCGTGGCAGTCTTCTTGATCCAAAAGAGTTCTGAAATCTTGGGGTCTGGGCCCCAATATTTATACTAGCAAATCATTTGTCCTCTGCAGGCAGAGGGTCCTGTACCTAGTTCAAACCAGTTCTGGGTGCATTCTGCCAGTGTGCACCTTCTTCCTTTGTCAGTGTGGGCCAGGGTCCTTAGGCGCACCACAGGAGGTGGAGCCAGCATTGTGGAAGGCTGGCACAGCCCTATTCAGACCCAGGTGCTACTCCTCCCACCCATCTACATGCAGGTAGGTCTATTCAGCCCTGTGCTGACTCACCATGTCTCCAGGAGTCTCCCCCAGCTCCTGTCACACACAAACCAGACAGACAATACACAACCTAGCAGAGGCAGGCTGGATGGTTAGGTAGGAAAATACCTACTTTCTAAACGTGGTATTTTCAAACACAGAATGTTAAAACCAACTTCACTAAAATATGTATTTTATCATTCTGAGTTCAGGCATACTAAACTCGAATTTCCACCATGTTCCCTGGGTCAGTTAGGATTATAAGGTAATATAATCAAACTGCCCATTCTGGCCTATGGGAACAGGTAGCCTTGCAATAGTGAAAAACGAAATTGGCTGTAATTCACTATCAGGACATGCCACACACACCAGGGCATGTCCTACCTTTTACATACAATGCAGGGTACCTTGGGCCTACCTTAGGGGAGACTAATATGTAGAAAAGAGAAAGTTTAGGGACTGACAAGTTGGTGCACTTGCCAGGTCCACATGGCAGTCCCAGACTGCACTCCGGCTCTGCAATGGCAGGCCAGAGTTATACTTATCGGGCTGATTGCGTAGGTGGCACAATCCAGTGCTACAGACCACCAACAGCATTTGATTAATGGGCCCTGGCACACGCAGTGCACTTTACTAGGGACTGACACATAAATCAAATAGGCCAATCATGGAAACAACAATCCATAACACATTTCACAGGGAGAGCATATGCACTTTAGCACTAATCAGCAGTGGTAAAGTACCCAGAGTCCTAAAACCAACAACAGCAGGTCAGAAAAAAATGGGAGGAAGAAGCAAAAAGTTTAGGGATAACCCTGCAAAAAGGGCCACCTCCAACACCTGTACACCAAAGAGACTGATAGGAATACCTTCCTTCAATATAAAAGCCACCACCAGCGCAATCTAAAAGATAATCTACCATACAGTCGGTTCTTACGCCTTTGTAGGAATTGTAAGAAAAAAAGTAGACTGGTTTGAAAATGCCAATAAATTGGTTCAGAAATTGACAGATCGACAATATCCATACAGACTACTAAAGCGATCAATGAAAAGAGTGTGGTAAACACAGAGAGAGTATCTATTAGAACCCAAGACTAAACAGCCCATAGACCATTTAGTGTATGTAACTACTTTCAATTCAGCAACAACAGACGTTAAAAAGTTAATATGGAAACATTGGCAATCAGTTTCCTTAGTGAGATGCTGTATTTGTTCTGAAGAGAAATAAAAATGTCAGAGACAAACTGCTCCACTCAAACACAGAGTTGCAAGGTCCACAGAGAAATGTGCGAACCCTTCAGGGTCTACCACCTGTAATGCTTTTTCTCTATCTTTTCCCTGCCACTGCGATCATGCCATTCTTTTAGGCAATCTCAGTTTGTAGATCTGAAATGGGTTTTAAACGGATTAGTTTACCCATTTTTAGCTGCCTTCATTCAGAGCCCTCTTTTGTTTGCTTTCCAGGAGATGACTCCAGCTCAGGCTCGCCTCTCCGTGTGCATGCTGTCTGCCCGGGTGCAGAGAACTTTCCACCGATGTGAAACTGTGTAGTTTCCTCTGTTGCCCTTGCCCGATTCTAGTTGTTTTTGGTGCCCCCCACCAGCCCCCACTTCTCTCATGCAGTGGCTGCTGGCTCTCCTGGGGTTGGTTCCACCAGTGCTGCTCCTATCAGCCTCTCTGTCAAAGTTATCGGCCTGACGGGAGCCGCAGAGTGCAGTCTTGTTCTGCTGGGCAGAGAGCAAAAAACCCAACAAGCATTTGCAATACTATAGGTCTCGCATTTGCGAGATTTTTAGCTGTTGGTATTGACCATACCCTTTTTTTATCTGCTTAGAAACCCTGCAAGCAATGACTATAAGTACAAAGTGCTCATATAAGGCATTGTCATTTAAAATGCCAATAGGTCAACGTTTCGAAAATGCGAGACCAATTGCATTGCAAATGCTTGTTTGAATGTGGATATGACCGAGGCTAATTGTAGAACTGGTAACACCAGCCGGTACATGAGATAACTGAGCCAGCGCTGTGCATAATGATAACTAGAGGCGATGTGAAGTGGTGCTGCGGAGCACTCCATCCCAAGCAGTCAGAAGAAGCTGTGGGCCGTTTTAGTATGCCTCGGAAATGGGTGCTTGTTTGACAAAGTGAAAGTCAGTTTGCGAGTCTCTTGAAGGAATGGAAAAGCGGGCGCAATGCTGAAACCTAAAGCACAGCCCCCGGGGGTGGGAGGGTGCTGCGGGCGGCAGACACCATTGTTGTGTGCGCCTGTGTTGTTAATTTGAATACGGTGCCGTGCTCAAACCTAAAGCATGGCGCCCGGGGGTGGGTGGCGGCTGCGGGCAGCTGGCGCTATTGTTGTGTGTGCCTGTGTTGGTAATGTAAATAGAAAAACAATCTTTAGGTGCAGAAGAAGAGAAAGGCGTGGGTGTGCCATATGAAAGTTAAAGATGTGTTGTAAAAGCAAAATAAAAAAAAATGTTTTACTTACACTGCGAGCTGTTTGAACGCTACCATATGTTCTGTAAATGTAATAAAGCACATTGGGAGGGTGCTGTGGGCGGTGGCCACAATTGTTGACTGGGCGGTGGCCGCCATTGTTGACTATATGTCCATGTTATTGTAAAAGCAGGCGCCGTGCTGAAACCTACAATGCGGCGCCCGGTGACGAGAGGGGGCTGTGGGCAGCAGGCGCCATTGAGTGTGCGCTGTGTTGTTAATTAACTAAAAAAAAAATGTTTAGGTGCACAATAAGAGAAAGGAGTGATTGTGCCATATTACAGTTAATTTGTGTTGTGAAAGCAAAATTAAAAATGTAAAAGCGGGCGCCCTGCTGCGTAACAGGAAAGCATGTCATGGGTGGAATAGGATAAATCATTCAAGAAAATAGTGTTCACAGACTAAATAAAAAATACCTAGTAACAACACAAGTAAAGGTCCAGTCCTCATGGGAAGTTACAAATGTAGACAAGGCGTTATTAATGACGAACTACTAAGCCTATTCATGAATCAAAAGCAACCATTCAGAAAGGAAAGTAACAGGAGCCCATCAAAAAGATGGGCGGAAAATTGGCTGAGCTTCAAGTCCATACCTGAATACAGCATGCATCGCAGAGCAGCGCATGCGCTGCCCAGGCTCGACCTAAAAAGGCTTCTTCACCGTGGTTGCCGAACTACATGCTACTATATGCATAATCTTCCGCCGAGATCAACCCCCTCCTGAAACAGCCCTCAGCAGACCCCACCGACCTCAAAAACTACAGACCCATCTCCCTGCTCCCGTTCCCAGAGAAAGTCATTGAGAAAGCCATCAATAGCCAACTTGCCATCTTCCTCGAAGAGCACAACATCCTCAACTCATCCCAATCCGGCTTCAGAAAAAAACACAGCACAGAAACCGTCCTTCTCGCCGCAACAGACGACATCCACTCCCAACTGGACAGACGAGAAACAGTAGCCCTCATCCTCCTCGACCTCTCAGCAGCCTTCGACACAGTCTCCCACCACACCCTAACACACAGACTCCACGACGTAGGGATCTGGGACAAGGCCCTCGACTGGATCTGCTCTTTCCTCTCCGGCAGAACGCAACGGGTCACACCAACCACCTGCGGAGTCCCCCAGGGGTCCTCCCTCAGCCCAATGCTCTTCAACCTCTACATGGCTCCGCTCGCCCCCATCGTCAGAACCTATGGACTCAACATTATTTCTTACGCAGATGACACCCAACTCATTCTCTCCCTATCCAGCTAACCCAACTCAGCCAAACACAACTTTCAAGAAGCATGGACGCTGTTGCCAAATGGATGAAAAGCAGCTGTCTACAACTCAACACTGACAAAACAGAAGTACTCATCATGGGCCCACACCCCAATGCCTGGAATGACGCCTGGTGGCCCCCCGCCCTTGGAAGCCCGCCCACGCCCACGGACCATGCACAAAACCCGGGTATCATACTGGACTCCGAGGTCAAAATGGACTGCCAGATGAACTGCGTTGCATCCTCCTGCTTCCACACCCTCCGCCTGCTACGTAAGACCTTCAAATGGATCCCTCTCAAGCTCAGAAAAACCGTCACTCACGCCCTCGTCACTAGCAGACTCAACTACGGCAACGCATTCTATGCCAGAATAAACAAAAACCTCACCCGAAAGCTACAAAACACTCAGAACGCCGCCGCAAAACTGGTCCTCAACCTGCCAGGACACTGCCACATCTCCCAGCACCTGTGCATACTCCACTGGCTCCCCATCAAGACTAGAATGACCTTCAAGATTCTCACCCACGCACACAAAGCCCTCCACAACACCGGACCAGCATACCTGACAGCTGACTCAACTTCCACGTACCCCAAAGAACCCTACGATCAGCCCAGCTCTCCTACACCATGGTTCCCCGCGCCATAAAGACCTGATCGGGAGGCCGCTCCTTCTCCTTCCTCGCGGCCAGAGCCTGGAACGCCCTCCTGCTCCACCTCAGACAAACAACATCACTCCCCATCTTCATGAGAAACCTCAAAACTTGGCTCTTCGACAGACCCCCTCCTTGATGGACTGGAACATGCACCTCCCCTCTTCCCCAGCACCCAACGGGTGAGTAGTCACGCTTAACAAACACGTGATTGATTGATTAATTGATTGATCCTACATGAACTGAGGAATTGCAAGCTATTGGTTAGACCCTCAACCTCCAGTCCGGTCAAAATTCACCCTAATACTTCTTGGGAAGTCTTTGTTGTTCCTAAGCAGAACGATCACCTTTCGTAGGTTGTAAAGAGCTAAGGGAGAGACCTTATGGAGGCCAGAGTGAATTCCCTCAAGTTATTTTTTCATGTGGGATCCGTTTCGGTCCTGTGCGTGTACCTCTATATTTAGAGGTAGATGTCTTGCAGTTTTTGTCTATCACTACCTATTCTGGGTCGTATCCTCCAAAAGCCATCCAGCAAGGGTGGGGGGGGGAGCGGTGGGGGGGGGGGGTCGGGGGTCGCGATTATTAAAGGGTGAGGCGATATTTGTCGGAGAACATTTTTCAGTCCTAGGGTAGGGGACTGATTCATTTGGTCTTTTTTGAGGAAAAGAAGTTTGATGGTGATTAAGAAGGTTGTGATGATGGGTATATAAGGTTGTAGGGAAGAGGGCAGAATATGTCTCTTCTGACCTGTGTGTACCGTGTATATCTAAATTAGGCTCTTTTCAATTTTGTGTAGAGCAGCGAGTCTGTCACCCTTGACCTTCTAACATACACTGACCTGGAGCAGCTGAGAAACAGGAAGGTTGGTGTTGCAACGCGACCTGCTACAGTGCCAAAATCCTCTACTCTGAATTCTAAGCGCTACCTCATTCTCATCTACTCAGTGGAGTTTGACAGGTAAATGATGCATGTGTCAGCTTATGCAAATCTACATCTCTACATCTTCACTTTGCAGTTGTTAATTGATTTTTGTATGGCCCGCTTCTTCCATATGTGTGGCTTTGTTATGCCAATATTGCTAATTGTGTAGGATCACTAGATATTTGAAGACTGGCCTCTGATTCTGGGTTGGAAAAAGTAGGTGAGTTTATAAACTGGTACAGATTATATAAAATGTTGGTGGGTAATGCATATTGTTGCTATGTCAGTCTCTGCGTGCCCCAGCAACTTTCCCTACCGGTTGATCATGTGCCAGTCTCACTCAACTCGTGAATATTTTTTTTGGTCTTTTGCATCTGTATCTCATACATTATTCCATCCCCACTGCCTTGTGTCTCCTAGCAGTCTTTCTTGGGATTCCTGTCATCTGCTCCTGTTTGCCTTGGACCCCCTTGTGTCTGTGTGTCTTGGGACTACTTGCACCTGTGTGTCTTGGGACCCATTGTGCTGGTGCTTTTTTGGCCCTTCTTGTGCCAGTATGTCTTGGCCCTTTGCACCTGTGTGTTTTGGGCTCCCTATGCATCTGTGTGTCTTAGACTCCTCATGCGCCTGTGTGTCTTGGGCCCCCATTTGCTTGTGTCTCTTTGGCCCCCCATGTGCCTGTGTGTCTCGGGCTTCGGCTGCGCCTGTGTGTCTTGGAGCCCCACACGCTCCTAGGTGTCTTGGAGCCTCCCCATGCTCCTATGTGTCTCGGAGCCCCCATGGGTCTTGGAGCCCCCCTTGCGCCTGTGTGTCTTGGAGCTACTCCAATGCGTCGTTTGTCTTGGAGCACCCCATGTGCCTGTGTGTCTTGGAGCCACCCCCACGTGCCTGTGTGTCTTGGAGCCACCCCCATGCGCCTGTGTGTCTTGGAGCACTCATGCGCCTGTGTGTCTTCGAGGCCCCCAGATAAATAACTATTCCTTTTCCTGCAAATAAAAGGTGGAGACTGAGACAAAGACATAATACTCTGTCTGCAAGGAAGCTTGTGCTTGCAAATCAAGATATCAATGTCTTGAAAAGGTGTGCATGGATCTGAAAGTTGCAGCTTTGCATATTTTGGCATAGCAAGTAAAGGCTCTTGTTCCCTCGTTCAGATGATGTGGTTTAGGAGGAATATCTTTCTCCAGTATTGAATCTTTCATAGATGCACATGCTTGTATCTTCCCCGTCGTCATGGTGGGAGTCTCACGGTAACAGAATGACCATAGCAGTACTAGAAAAAACTGCATAGAAAAATCCCATAGGGAATCACATTATTTGGTAACCAAACCTCATCATTATTTGGTTCAAAACTCAGCCAATCAGCTGCTAGCCCTGACATCACACTCCCCAGCAGAGCCATCATACCTCAGATTTCCAACCACCTTCGTGTGAGGAGTCTCCCTTAGCCTGGCTCAGTTTTGTTCCTCAGCGAACTTTTGACTTTTTCAACTGAAAGTTCTTTCTTCTGGATTTAAGGTACTGTTTTTCATATTTTACCTACTATGGCTGAAAGCTCTAAAAAAGAGGCTCTTCAGGCCCTGCAGATCCTGTGGGAAACCTAGACTGTATTCTGAAGATCCCCTCAAGGCCTGCTTGTACTGTCTTCATCCTAAACATGTGCCTAAAGACTGCAAACACTTCAGAACCTTTTCTGCAAAAACTCTGAGAGACAGGGAGGCACGTTTACTGTTGTGGCTTCAAAAAAAGGTCACTTCAGATTCGGACTCTGAAGAGGAAGTTAATTCTCAGTCTTCTAAGGAAAAAGTGGAACTTAAAAAGCAGAAAACCAAAGACAAAGAGGCTTCTTCGTCTTCTCTTCCTCACACTCCTCTGAAAAAATCCTCAGAGTCAAGAGAGGTGTCTTCAGCTCCGTCTACGAAGGTTGGGGCGTCGCCGGCACTGATTTCTATGAAAACGTCGACCGCTCCGTCGACGACGACTCCGTCGACGACTACAATCTCGCCGACGATAGCTGTGTCGACGACTAAAACATCGTCGTCGAAGAAACGTTCATCGACGGGAAGACCGGTGACGACCTCGTCGACAACTCCATCGACAGCGACCTCGACGGCGATGACCTCGTCGACTACCACCTCGTTGACGATAATACATATTTCCTCGCCGACGAGGACTCCGTCGACGGGAGCTCCATCGATGACGTCTTTTAAATCTCCAAAAGCAAAGGCAACGATATAATTGAAGTCTATTCCACCGTCGACGGGCTCGTCGACGATGAAGAAATCTTTAGAATTTACGGGCTGGACAAAAATGTCTCTGCTTCCTCCATCAAATCTGCTAGAATTGCAGTCAGAGGATGAAGAGTCATCAGGACTGGCATATAGTCCTTCCCAACTTCAGATAAAGAGTTAGAAAACGGATGATGAAGAATATCAGGAGTTTCAGGAGGTATTCTCATTCCAAGATCGTCCAGTGCATGAGTCAAAAAGATATGAGTCTTTTCAGCAATCATATGAGGATGAGGAAGTAGCACAGCCTGCTGTGAGATAAGAATCTGTCTCAATGCCAATTTCTCTAGTGACTGACTTGCGTCTCATGATCAATGACTATTACCGACGTTTTCCTGAAGCTAATGCACCAGCCTCGAAGTCTTCAGATGGTCCTACTCAAATTCAACTAACTCAACCTCCTCCCATTTTTTCAGCGCAAAAGGTTCAATCTCCTCCAATTGTTACAATCAGGGATGATTTAGCGGAGAGGGATGCAGAGCAACCAGAAGAAGGGGAACTTCTTCAGGACAATCCAGTTGGGATAGAATGGGATCAGTACATTCTACCTACTACGCTGTCTCCATCACCATCGCCAGTAAACTCCCCTCCACAAGATATTGGAGGATTCCTTGACATTATGGAAAAAGCCTCAAAGAGATTTGAACTTCCACTTCCGGTACAAGAAGCTGAGTGTTTTCTCTACGATTTTAAAGAGGAATCAAGAAAATCCATTAGATCGATTCCTATTCTTGATCACAGTTGGGACGAGGGATTGAAAATAATGAAGAATCCGGCCTAGGTTGCTGCCTCGGTACCCAGAATAGACAAATAATATTGAGCCCCAGAATCATCTCCAGCTTGCTTAATTGGATTTCCGCGGCCAGAGTCTGTAGTGATACAAGCCGCTCAAAGACAATCGAAAAACCCAGTTTCCACTAATGCAGCCCCTCCTGATAAGGAAGGTAGACAAATGGATGGTGCAGGAAAGCATTTTGCTGTAATGGCAGCAGCTTCCATTAAAGCTGCAAATGCTTTAGCTCTTATCAGTAGGTATAATAGGCAGATGTGGTCAGATATAGCACCTTTGTTGGCCCATCTACCATAGGATAAGAAGGAAGAAGCGGCTGCCATTTTACAAGATGGGGCTAAGGCGGCATCTGAATCCATAGATATTGCAATGGATATGTCTTCTATAGCATTCAGGCAAATGGCGGGTGCAGTGGCCCTCCGATGGCAAGGATGGCTTAAAGCCACTTCTTTTAGACCGGCAGTCCAAGCAAAAATAGTTGACATGCCGTTCGACGGAGAAAACCTCTTTGGAAAACATATAGATGATGCTCTCCAAAGTATCAAAGCTGACCCAGACACTGCGCGAGCGTTGGGATCTCTTCAGCAGGGCAGGTTACAGTCCTTTCGGAAGAGAGGAACTAGAGGACAATATAATCAAAGATCCTCGAACCAGTCCAGCAGAGACCAGCCATACAGTCAGCAGGGGTATCGTCAATTTTCAAGTAACCAACAATTTCGATCCTCTAACATCCTGTATCAGCAGCAGTCCAGGGGGAAGTCTTCTGCGAGAGGTAAATCGCAACAATCTAATAGACGACAGTGACTCTGTCAAAGCGCCCGCCACATGCTCAGGCCTCAAGGATCAACAACAGACAGATGGGTACTGGACGTGATACAACAAGGCCATACCCTGGAATTCATACAGAAGCCTCCAAATCATCCTCCTATTCACATGAAGCAAGAACACCTATCAGCCCTCAAGGCGTAAATTATATCCCTTTTACAAAAAGAAGCAATAGAAGAGGCTCCGCGTCTTCAACAAGGGAAAGGCTTTTATTCGCATTACTTTTTAATAAAGAAAAAAGACACATCGAAATGGAGGCAGGTAATGGACCTGAGAGGTTTGAACAAATTCATCAAAAGGATATCTTTTCGTATGTTATCCCTGCAAGAAATACTCCTACTTCTCTGCAAGGGAGATTACATGGCATCCCTGTACCTTTAAGATGCTTATTTTCACATCCCGATTCATATAAATCACAGAAAGTTTCTACGTTTCATGGTGGTGGGGTGCCACTACCAGTTCAAAGTCTTGCCATTCGGCCTGAAGTCGGCGCCAAGGGTCTTTACGAAATGTATGGCGCCAGTAGCAGCACACCTGAGACTTCAAGGTCACCAAATGTTCCCATATCTGGACGATAGGCTCATAAAGGGTACTTCGTTCCAGGAAACACAGCGCTCTCTACAATGTTGCATGGATCTCTTCAGTCGTCTGGGTCTAAGGATCAATCTAGAAAAGTCGCACCTCATGCCATCTCAGTCCCTTCAATTTCTGGGAGCCATGCCTCGTACAAAGGAAGCAAAAGCTTATCCTTCAGAAGAGCGTACTCAGAAAATCATAAGCCTTGCGTCGCATCTGCAAACAAAAAAGTGCGTTTCTGTGAGAATCTACAAATCCTTATTGGGGATGATGTCTTCTTGTATCCCCTTACTTTCCAATTGCAGACTACACATGAGGCCTCTTCAAGAGCTCCTAGACAAACAATGGATTCAATCTCAAGGGTCCTTCGAAGATCGTATCTTTATCACTCCTCAGATCATAAAGGCCCTGTCATGGTGGAAAATCAGGAAACATTTGACAGAAGGTCTACTTTTCGAACCTCAGCATCACAGCTATGTTATGAAGACAGATGCATCGCTACAAGGTTGGGGAGCACATCTCCAGGACCTTGAAATACAGGGTCACTGGTCAGACCGCGAAGCTCAGCTTCACATCAACCTGCTAGAGCTAAAAGCTGTTTTCTTGGGATTACAAGCGTTTCTCCCCAGAAGTCACGATTCAACAGTACTTGTCAAAACAGACAGCACAACATTGATGTTTTACCTATTAAAACAAGGGGGTACAAAGTCAAAGCTCCTGTCGAAACAAGCGCAGGAGATTTGGAGCTGGTTACTGGTTCACAACATCTCACTTCAGGTCCAGCACGTTCCAGGAGTGAACAACACAAGAGCAGATGTCCTGAGCAGATCATCCAGTGTTTCTCACAAGTGGGAATTGGATCAAAGTCCGCTTCTCAGAGTATTTCATCTATGGGGCACCCCATCACTGGATCTGTTCGTGAACCACCACAACTCAAAATGCAAACACTTTGCAAGCAGGTTTCCGCAAAAGGGACCGTGGGGCAATGCTCTACAGATGCCCTGGACAGGGATGTTCGTGTACGCATTCCCTCCATTGCCTCTGATATCGAAAGTGTTGCGGAAGATGAAATCGGAACCGTGCCACTTGATTCTTATAGACCCGGCATGGCCGAGACAAGCCGAGAAACTGGAGGTTAGCTGGGAACCACTAACTCCTCCCCCTTTGAGCAAGGTGGCCTGTGTGCTCCAGATATGGAACTCAACTATTACTATGTGCAAGCACAATTTATGCATTACTGGATCTACCCTAACGCTTTCCAGCCCCACTGTGCTCTTGAAGCAGATTGTGTGTCACCCTTCCCATTACACACTATAATTAATATGCGTGTCTTTCAGGCGCGAGCGAAAACTATACCAGTATTTGTGAAGCGCGGACATTACCCAAGGGTGTCAAGGCGCTTGAGGCAGTTGGGAAGATTAAGCGAGCTATTGCCCAGAGTCACATGGTGCTGGGCTAACCTACTGCCGGCGACGGGGATCAAACCGTGAGTCCCCGTGTTCTAGAGTCAGCCGCCCTGGTCACTGCGCCACACCTCTTCACTAAAACTGACACTGTAGACTGCACAAATTGGGCGTGGGACCGACTGTGACTTTGAGCACGTGTGCACTTTCTTTACTTGCCCAATATACCCATAAAGGGCCACCCCATTTTTACTCACCCAATATACCCATAAAGGGCGCTCTCTATTAGCAGCAGCAGTAAATGATGGGGTGTGCCGCCAGCGCGCCCAGCTGCATCTTCTCACCATGGACGATCTTTACCGTGACGGACAATTCATACCACCACAGCACATACTTGCACTCCCACAGCAAACCCCACTTGATGTCTTCACATACCACCGATTCCAAGTGCACTTCAGAACTCAACACAACACTTTTCCCAAAGCCTCTTCCACCGCCATACACTTGACATGTTATTGACCAATCTATCACCCCATAGGCCGATAAGCGCCTCTAAATGACTATGCATACCAACTCACCTGTGTTGCTCTCCCAGGGCCTGTCTTAGTTGGGACGTGGAACCTGAACCCCCTCCACCTCTCACTGCAGAATAGTGGCAATATTGCTACACATTGACTAAGGCACTCTTCCCCCAACAACAGACTGCACTTGTTGCAGCTCTGTTTCCTCCACAGGATGTACTGCACCCCCAACCAGCTGCACCGTATGTGCCTCTCCGAGGACAAAAAGAATTGCAGATGCGAAGCAGACAATGCCTCATTTCTTCACTTGGTATGGGGTTGCCTCTCAGTGGGTACTGTGTACAATGCCAGTGCTATAGTCACTGACTACCACTCCCTCAAGACTCCCCTGGTAGCCCTATCTGAAAAGAACACGTTAGTAATAAATTCCTTACCTAAGAATTTCCCCCAGGCGTCAGACTGGATCTGGGAAGTTTTTCTTCAGCAGTACCGTTGGAAAATAGCGTTGGTCGGCTCCGCGCGTTTGTCACCGGGATGACTTCGCAGCAGCTACTTAGACGCCGCCCTCACGCGCTGACGTCCGTTCTTTCTTTTTCTGCGCCAACCAGCACAGATCTGGAAAGAGCGGTACCACCAGTCACTTTTTGACTGACTTTTTCCTCGACTTTTGTTGACTTCTTGTTTGAGTCTTCGACTCGTGGTGCACAAGGGATGCCCGGTTTCAAGGCCTGCGGTTCCTGTAACCGACTGATGTCGGTGACGGATCCGCACCGCGTGTGCCTCTTTTGCCTTGAACGCGACCACGACCCCAAGTCGTGCTGCGACTGCCGGTCGATGGCGCCGAAGGCTTTGCGGGAGCGGTCCCGAAATCTGCTTGAGCGCTGGCAGCCGGCTCCGCGCCGTTCGAGGTCTCGGTCACGAGGGAACGGTCGCGGAGCCACCAGTATTGGTCCAAGTCATTGAAGTCTTCGCACTCAGGGTCGGGTAAGCCGAAGCATAAGAAGAAGTTGAAAAAGCATCGTCGCTCTTCGACTTCTCCTCGTCGGTCGGCCGAACCGTCGAGGGATGGGAGTGGTGACCCTCCCGGGGCTTCGCATGTGGAGCCTAAAGAGTCGACTCCGCGTTTCCCTCCCTTTCCGGGACCCAGAGCGACCTCCGCCCAGCTTCGTACGTTCTATGAGCCGATGCATGCCGTCTTTGGGCGGCCTGGACCCGCCGGCGCACCTTCGGGCCCTGTGGAACCGGTTGGGGGGCCTAGGCCTTCTCTGCTGATGGCTTGCCCCTGTGCCTCAGGCCCCCCTTGGATCCAGCGGTACAAAAGGGGGTAGTGATGGACGGAGCATCAGAACCAATCAAACACTCACACCCAGTCAACAGATCTGGGTTTGATCCATCACCGTTCTTTAGCCCACTCTGCCACCCCAGTTCAGACATGGCCATATGCAAATCAGTCTGACCCTGTGCCTCATGGGAACAGTCCAGCCCGAACTGCCAAGCCATGCCTTCCCTGGACCGGAAACAAGCTTCCTAGGACCGATTTCTGGCATTTCAGCCGTCTTCAGCCAGGCTTGCTTGAATCCAGTGGCAAAGTGAGCAAGGGACTCACGTCTGAGCATACCCTGCCAACTTATGGCGAACAAAGCAGTTCGGGCTGGACTGTTTCCATGAGGCACAGGGTCAGACCGATTTGCATATGGCCATGTCTGAACTGAGGTGGCAGAGTGGGCTAAAGAACGGTGATGGATCAAACCCAGATCTGTTGACTGGGTGTGAGTGTTTGATTGGTTCTGATGCTCCGTCCATCACCACCCCCTTTTTGCACCGCTTTGTTCGCCATAAGTTGGCAGGGTATACTCAGACGTGAGTCCCTTGCTCACTTTGCCACTGGATTCAAGCAAGCCTGGCTGAAGACAGCTGAAATGCCAGAAACCGGTCCTAGGAAGCTTGTTTCCGGTCCAGGGAAGGCATGGCTTGGCAGTTCGGGCTGGACTGTTTCCATGAGGCACAGGGTCAGACTGATTTGCATATGGCCATGTCTGAACTGGGGTGGCAGAGTGGGCTAAAGAACGGTGATGGATCAAACCCAGATCTGTTGACTGGGTGTGAGTGTTTGATTGGTTCTGATGCTCCGTCCATCACCACCCCCTTTTGTACCGCTTTGTTCGCCATAAGTTGGCAGGGTATACTCAGACGTGAGTCCCCTGCTCACTTTGCCACTGGATTCAAGCAAGCCTGGCTGAAGACAGCTGAAATGCCAGAAACCGGTCCTAGGAAGCTTGTTTCCGGTCCAGGGAAGGCATGGCTTGGCAGTTCGGGCTGGACTGTTTCCATGATTCACAGGGTCAGACTGATTTGCATATGCCCATGTCTGAACTGGGGTGGCAGAGTGGGCTAAAGAACAGTGATGGATCAAACCCAGATCTGTTGACTGGGTGTGAGTGTTTGATTGGTTCTGATGCTCCATCCATCACCACCCCCTTTTGTACCCCCTTGGATCCAGGCCTGGATCCGGATCGGCACCGGTTGACCTCATTACACCTCCACCGGGGCCCCTTCCTCCGGCTCCATTACCGCATCCGACGCCGATTGGCCCCCCGGCGTCGACCCTGGCCTCCATCCCTACGTGGACCCGGACCGATGTTGCCCCACACCGGATCCGGAGCCGAGAGGGGTTTTTGTACCCCTGTTCACTCCTGGGGTCCCCTTTCAGCCAGATTGGCACCCATGAGGAGGTGGACTGGGAGGGGTCAGGAGACCCTTTAGTTGATCAGGTAGACTCTGAACAGGACTGGAGAGAGGAACTGGGGATGCCAGTGGTCTGGACACCTCCCCAGACCTTGGCATGTTGTCTCCTCCTACCTTGGCTATGGAGGAGGGAGCTTTGTACACAGTGGTGTTGCGTAGGGCAACCGAGGCTCTCAACCTCGAACTCCCTACTTTAGCAGTCAGGACTAACCTGCTGACAGAGGTGCTTCAGCCGGCGGTGAGCTCTTCGGAGCCTCTGCTTCCGTTCAACGAGGCCCTTACTGACATCCTTTTGGTCACTTGGTCAAGGCCCAACAAGGGGGCTCCTGTGGATATGATGATTCCCCGATGCCACCGCCCGGCCCAGGGTGACCCCACTTTCCTTTCCCAACATTCCACCCCTAAGAGCTTGGTGGCCCAAGCCTCTATTTTCCCAAAAGCGCTTTCCCTACCGTCCCGCCGAAAAGGGAATCCAAGAAGCTGGATCATCTTGGAAAGAAGATTTTTTTTCTTCCGCCAGCTTTGGACTGCGGTCGGTAAACCCCGCATGTCTATTGGGCCGTTATTCCCACTCTGTGTGGGACTCGGTTGCACAGGTGCTGCCTCAGTGTCCGTATAAGGCCCGGACAGTGCTCTCCCAGGCTGTTGCCGCCGGGAGGGATGCAGTCAAGTTTGCCATCCGTTGTGGACTAGATACTGCAGACTCTCTGGGTAGAACGATTTCTACGTCGGTAGCTCTTAGACGCTACACCTCGATGAGATCCACTGGCTTGTCCGGGGATGTCCAGAATACACTCTTGGACATGCCCTATGAGGGCTGTTGCCTTTTCTGCGACAAAGTGGACAACGCCTTAGAACGTTTCAAGGACTCAGGAGCCACGGCCAAGTCCTTTGGCCTCTCCAGCCGCTTGCACAGTCCACTTTTCGCCCCTTTCGTGGCTACGGAAGGGGTGCCCCGCTACGTCCCGCCAAGGGCCACAGACCGCAGCAAGTTACCCAACCCTTGCGCGGCCGGTGACATGGGAACAACCATCGTGGTTCCGGGGGTAAGCAGGTGGGCCAGCCCACCAACCCCATCCTTTGCAGCAGCCTTCAAACCTTCCTAGTCCGACATTTGCCGGACGCCTATTTTCACATCCCCATCCTGGCAGCCCGACGCCACCTTCCGACGCACAGAGGTACTGCTGATTGAAAACTTTCTGGATCTAGTCTTGACGCCTGGGGGGTAATTCTATGGTTAGGAATCTATAACTAACTAATGTTTCTTGCAGATATATCATTACCGAAGGTAAGTAACTTGTTCATTAGGCTATGTGAAGGAGGTTCCTAATGGGGTCAGACTTCTACTGACAATGCCGCAGCTTTTAGCAAAGCACAGAGTTGCAATCCACTGGGGCCATTGCCCCGCCCCTCAGCTTGACAACTGATAGCACTATGTACCCTGTTGCCACGCACAACTCGCCCTATATTGGGATTTAATGCCACTGGGCTGATGCCCTGCAAACTTTGGCCCTTCTTTTCAAATGATCCCTGCTCACTCTCAGACCTTACCGCAGCCCCTGATGCTCCTGGCCCCAACAGTAGCGGTTCTCCGGGGAGCAGAGGGAGGGAAGGAGCGAGCTGGCGGGCGGTGCGCCAGCGAGCAACTTAACATTTTAAAATAATACTTCACTTACCTGAAAGTGGCTCGATGCAATATCCTCCTCTGGTCCTCTTCGCTCTGCCGGAACTGGCAGCCGTAACTCCCTTGACCAGCCAGGGTGCTGCTCTTATGCAGCATGAGAACTGCACCCTGATTGGAGGAAGCAGCCTCACTGGGTGCTTGTAATCCCACCAGGAGCAGTCTGTATCTGCTCAGCCCATTCAGCAACGGCCTGAATCCTACCAACATTCTAATCTTCAACATTCTAACATGCACATCCTGGGTGAGCAGTACACTACAGTGCTCCACAGCGCTTTTGAGGCTATAGCTTTCTCTAACCCAGCTGTCTTAAGACAGCTCGGTTAGAGCTGTTTAAAGTACGCATGTGTGGCTGGCCGTCTCAAGACGGCCGGACAAAAACACATTCACGCTTTAAACAGTGCCATATAAGCCTACCCTCCTCCCTGCTGAGTGACATGCTGCTGTCACAGTGACAGCGCCCTCCATATACCAGTGGTTTCATACTCCGACCATCAGGGTATGTGCCCCTCTGTGGTAGATGGCCCCTGGCTGATACACGTCCGGTATTGAAATCGAATGATTCACACTCCACTTGCGGTTTTCTGTGAATGTGCACTTGGGATGTATGGAAAAAAACCTTAACTCCATGCCACCACTTATGACGGTTATTAAATACTGATATGAAAACTCTGACTTAAAATTTGCTCTGCCTGTTTATTTTCTGTACCTTTACTACGCTGTTTTGTTTTGGATGGTTTTTGAAATTCAGTAAAAAAACTTGTGTATATAAAAAATTATAATAATCTTTAGTTCTTGATTACTAATTCCCCCTTTGAATTAAAGGGGTGTCAGTAGCCAGACTCTTAAGGTACGATTTATGCTAAGACTCGAAGTTGACACCAAATGTGAGAGAAAGGTGGTGCTTACACGAGATTACTGAAGTGTTCCGTCGGCTGTGCTTGGAGTTGAACAAGTACAGCCTGTGTCTGTATGCATCAAGTGACAAAAAAAGACAAACCGTGCTTGTGCATACATTGTACTTTTCCGTTACGGCTTTCCAAAAAACACATTATCTGACTTTCAGTGTGAGGCAAGGAGAAAGGCTTTTTACCAACAGATGGCACTCTTGTTCCATATTTTCCCATTCAAGGTGAAAGTCTCAGCAATGAGCATGGGGGGAAGAGGGTGGGGGGCTGGGGAGAGGAATGAAGATAAGGCAGCCCACCAATGCTGTTAGAAATGACATTTTTACAGGACGAAGTATGAAATCGTGCCTTGCAATTCCTGACAAAGAGGAGGCCCTTTATTGAGTACCTTCTAAAGCTGATGGGAAGGGTTTAGGAGCGAGCTGTACCTACACTTTGCAGCCATAAGACAGACCTTACTAAGAATATAGTTGTGGACTATATTAATTTACAAAGCCTACGTTTTTAAAAAAAAAAAAATTTAAATTAATTTTTCAAACAACTCAACATCTAGTGCAGCATCGCAATATCCAGTGTAGAAATGACAGCATAACATATTACAAGCCGCTTCTTATTGTGAATCCCACCCCCTTTCCTTTCTCCGCCATCGGTGTGCCTCCCTAGCATGATTCATAAACAATTAGGTTGCATCAAAACGTAGTACAATAGCAATAAGGAACAATAGAATGCAGTACAAGGCATACATTTGTATTAGCGATCACTATTCATCCCGCTTATTGTAACTTGGTTCATTCTCCTTGCGCCTCGGCGCCAGTTGAACCCCTTTGGTCCTCCACGTCCGATCCCTCCTCCGAACCTATTTCTGGAGCCTGCAGTGTTGCAACTAGGGCCTCCCACGCCCTTGCCGCCTCTTGCGCTTTGTCACTATTGGTGCGTAGGGCCTGTTGTAACCTAAGTGTACCTTCACTCAGTGCCCACTTGAGTAATTCCGCCCGCCATCTCCGCACTCCTGGTCCCCCCTCTGACTTCCAATGCAGTGTGATTTCCCTCTTGGCTAATACGAGGCCCAGGTCTATAAATTTACTTGTTACTTTCGTTTTAGAGGTATGTGGGATCCAGTGCAGTAAACAAGTACCCAGATCTAGTTCTATCGTACGATCAGTTATACTACACAGCAGTTCCAACACTTCCGTCCAATATGTTCCTAGACTCGTACAGCCCCACAACATATGTCGGAAGTCAGCTCCCTCCAATTTACATCTCAGGCACTGAGCGGCCGCCCCATTGAAATATTGATTAAGCTTGGCTGGTGTCAAGTACGCCCTATGCAGGACATAGAATTGTATCAATTGAAATCGATCATTTCTCGTGCTCTTCCAGGCACTTCTAACCAACTGAGTCCATGTTTTTTCAGGGATTTCCCTGCCAAGGTCCAGCTCCCACTTCCCCTGCAACGTGCGCAATGGTTCCAGAGCCTCAGTCAGCATGCGCCTGTAAAGGCACGTTATGGCCTTAACAGTTCCTGCTGCCATAACCACATATTGGCACACCGTTGTGGTCTGCGGTTCTGACAGGCCCGTCCCCCAGTATCGCTGTATTGCCGAAACAAGCGCTGAATGCAGCAAATAATCCCCTCACAGGAGATCGTTTACAAAGCCTACGTTATAGAAAAATAGTAACACAGTAAGGACTTTGTACACGCCACAATTGGCATTCTGGTGTATCCCTGTAAGTCCCGAGTATATGGTAATAAGTTGCCTAGGGCATTGGTACCCCAGGGGTCTCCCATGGGCTGCAGCCTGTATTGTGCCACCCATGGGAGCCCATGCAAACTGTGTCTCCAGGTCTGCCTTTGCAGTCTGCGTGAAATGATGCATAAACCTTTCACTTGAGATGTAAGGTTTTCCTTATAACTTGGTCACTGCACTTAAAACGTATAAGTCACCCCTAAGGTAGGCCTTTTAGCCCACAGGCAGGGTACATAATTCTAAGTGTGAGCGTGTCCCTGCACAAGCAGAGCCCCCACAAACCCCGGAGTCCATTCTCTGCCTTTGTAAGTGCGAGGAAGCCATTTGTAAGGTATGCAGTTTACACTGGCCAAGTCGAGATGTCCAAGTACATAATGGCTTCACCAATCCTGGTTATGTTTGGTATCAAAACATTTTGGAACTGTGTGACTACACCGATTCCAGTGTTAGATGCATGATACCATGTACTGGGGGGTGTTCCTTAGAGGACCTCCTCCATGTCTACCTGTGTAGCCTAGCAGGGTCGGCGTGCAAGCTAGTGCTGCTGCAGACATTGATCTGCCCTCCTTCTGTTGAGCTAAACTCATGCAGGGGACGGAAGAACAAGGAATTTTCTGTAAAGGAGAGGTGTAGCCACCTCTCCTTTAGAATTGGGTGTCGTAGGCTAGGATGGGGGTGCTGCAGTGCGCCTCCAAACTGCTCTTAAGGGCACATTTAGTGCCCTCTTTCCATAAACCAGTTTCCACTAGTACATGAGCCCTTGGCTTCTGCTTTGGCACAAAACAATACAAAGGACAGGGGAGTGGCCACCACCCTGTACAGCTCCTCCTTGGGAGGTGCCCAGAGCTCCTCCAGGTGGACACTTGAATCTGCCATCTTGAATCTTGGCCCCTGGGAGCATCTGACTGGCTATGTCCCCAGAGTAGCGTCTCTGAAACAATTAGATAGGTGCGTCACTGCAGATAGTGTCCTTCCCCCTTTTAGGGTCCCCTGAAGGTGGGCCCTTAGATTCATCCTGGACACTGTCAAGACCTGTCTGAAGACACTTCTTCTGCTAGACACTCGACTCTGCTGCTGGATCGAGCCAGGAACCAAGACAAGACTGCTCTTGGTAGGAAGATTTCTACTGCAGCTTTGTCTCCGTGCTCTTCCAAGTTTCTGCATCTCTGTGGCCGTACATCTCCTGAGTCTCCAACAACTCTGCATGCATCCAAGTAAGAAGGAATCTCCATTGGAGTGAAGGAGTCCCTCCCCTGCATCTGCAGGCACCTCAAAGTTGACGGCCGATTTGCTGATCCTGTTTTCCCACGGAGACTTCCTGGCCCAGCAACACACGTGGTTATTTGTTGGCTCCTTAGAGACCTGACAAGTCTTCCCTTTACCTCGGGAGACTGTAATCCATCTCCAGCCGACCTAAACCTCATCACTGTGTACAGCGTCTGTTTGTCCTGGCTAAGGCTTGTCGACTCTCCTGACTGAAGATCTTTGAGCTCCAAGAAGCCACAGCCTTGATCCTTGGTCATCACACAGTTCCAAGTGTGTCCTCCTTCCTGCATCTTTTGTTACATGTCCATCCATCTTCTTTGTGCTGCTGAGGCCCCCTTGCGACTCCCTGTGCCTGCTGCCAAAGGATCTTCCTGGGGTGTCCTTCGATTCCTGCTGGCTCTCCTGTGTGCTGGCTCTGACTGACCCTTGCTGGGTTAGGCCCACAGACCTTGCTTGTCTGCAACCAAGCATTGTTTCCTGAAACCCCACTGTTGTATTTGCCATGGCTTGTTGGTTGTCCTGCCAGCCACTGACCTTCCTGCCGTCTTCAACCGTTGTGGGACAGCTTGTCGACAGCTCCTGTGCTCCTGCATCGTCGACTGGGCTCCACAGCTATTACATCAAGACCTGCATGCTACAGCAAGAACCTCCAACAAGTAATGACATTGTGCTCCTGCTCCTCCTGGACAACTCCAGGTGGTTTGAACTTTGTCCCCTCTGCTCTCAGATACTGCTCATCCAGAATCCACGGCTGGGTCCCACTGACCTGTAGCTGCCGGACTTGCTAGATCCTCCATTGACATCAACCGGTGCTACCAACACCAGTTCTCACCTACGCACCTGGGCTACCTGGTGTGGGTATCCACGGGTAGAGTGGGTCTCCAGCCTGCCATGATCCAACTGGTTTCCTTGGAGTCCTTTGGGATGGGTCGTTAAACTGTAAAATACTAACCACAGCTTTCCCTGTGGTACCCTATGGACTGACCCAGGGTAACACTTCTGCACCCAGGCACCTTGGGTCCTTAGCTACTTACCTTTGGTGGTTCTGTGCTTCCCCTGGCTTCTTCATCCTTGGGTATCAGTCTCGTTTGGTTACTCACCTGACATTCCATTATTTAGGATATGGTTTATGCCTCCTCCCTTTCCCCAGGGCCCAAGTGTTTTCCAATGCATACTTACTGTTTTAAAGTATTGCCTTGGGTGTATTGATATCGCTGTGTAGAGAATATACCAAGTAGTTCTTTGCTTTTAATAAATACAGAAGTATTTTTCTAAGACTGGTGTGGTTTTTTCTTGTGTGTAAGCTTACTGACTGACTATTGTCGCAATGCACCCCACTTTACTCCCTCCTAAATAAGCCTTTGCTGCTCTACACAGTTCCCCTTAGAGAGCTTTGGCTATTGGGGACCACTACCTCTATCACTAAGGGTTGCCTGGACTCCTTGAAGGATGCCTCACTGATAGGTGTACGCCATATAGTAAGCCAGCCTCCTACAATACTCTCTCTTAAACACATATATATCTTCCCTGAAACTAAAGTTGTTTATATTCAATTAACCCAACAAAATATACATGTAACTTTATGGGCTCCCCCTATAAGCACAGGGTCTCAGGTCAAGTTTGAATAAAGTGACTTTATTCAGCAACATGCTACGATAAAATACTTAAAAAATGACAATACTAGATTCGCCTTTAACCTAAACTGTATCCACAAGACTGGGTCTAACTTTGCCTTCAATGTTTATTTGAAGAACAATTAGCTCACACTCAATCTGTGTTTTCACCCTCCTGATCATCCTCCACACACATCTCCTTACCGTAGTTTTAAAGTCACTCATTTTGCATGCTGCAGCAAAGTGTCCCTTCTTTTTACATTTCACACAAGTAGCCTTCAAAGCAGGGCATATTTTATCGTTGGCCATGTAGCCAGTTTTGTCACATCTGTAACATCTGCGTACTGTTGGTTTCCCTTTAATTACCACATCCTCATGCTTCAGATTGAGTTTCTTTAACTTCTCCAGTATTGTATCTTTCCTAGATTCACAAGCTTGAATCATTCCCCGTTGTTGAAGTGGGAGTCCCACAGTGCCATAATAAAGCAGTATGTATCACTATAATAGGCTATAATGGCAATGAAAAAGTCATTTTAGTAGCCTATGTCCTTTTGATTTTTTTTTTTTAAAAAGACCAAACTTGAACTGTAACCAATCAGGCGACAGCACCTCTAGAACACTCCTAACAGGCTGAACCCCTCAGATTTTCAACCTCACCTTGTGTGGAGGGAGAAGGTAAAGGACTACAAAATATGTCTAACCTTTTCCTCAAAATCTTACGTTCAGAGAGATGAGGCTATTATTGGGGCTACAGAAACTTAAATCTGTCTCTTCTGATGAGGACAGCAAGGATGCCTTCACCTCACAGGAGAGGTCAAAGGGAGAGGTCGCACCAAGGGTCTCCAGAAGGTGCGCAGAAAAGCCATTTAAAAAGACTTATCATGAGCCTTCATAAGGCACTTCTCACAGAGAGAGAGAAAATTGGACCCTACAATGGCAAATCGCTGTTCAAAATAATTTTGATGACAACGTCGACGACCACAACCATGTCAACTATTACTGCCTCACCTATGTTTGCCTCGACCATGACGGCCCTGTCTAAAACGGCCCTCTCTATGACTGCCTCATCCACAAATGGCCTCGTCTGCGAATTGCCTCCTCCACGAATGGTCTCGTCTACAAATGGCGTCCAATAACTTGACTACGAGGCCTCATCTATGACGGTCATCGGCGACGGTCGTTGAGGGCAGTCGTCGACAACAGCCTCCTCTACTATGATCACCAACGACAGCCTCATCATCAGAAGATAGGGGTTACGCTAAAGATATAGCTTTAATAGGATTCTCACATCTGGCAGTGTCAGTGGTCCTTAAACGCCAAGGTTAGTTCAAGGCCACAACATTTAGGACCTGAGGTGTAAGTATATCTAATATTTTTACCTTACCATGGCGGCGGTGTGTTTGGCAAGCACGTCAACAACACCTTGCAAGCAGTCAAGGCTGGCTCTGAAAGCGCAGGATCTTTTGGCACATTATATTTTCGAAAGAAACACACTTTAGAGGAACCCGCGAAACCAGAGGTATCATACTTATCAACCCTTCCACTAGCCCTCTGGCTAGCTTACCTACAGGGACAGCGTTCTGGTGCTGCTTACGCAGCTTGTGGGTGAAACAATTTGAACAATTTGTTATCTATGGTGGAAAATAACATTGGACAAATAAGTCCTGGATCTCTTCACAAATGGTTAGACGTTAAAGTTCACCCAGATTCCACTCAACACTCCACCAAAACATAGGTACCCACCTAATCTTCATCTGCTTCAGAAGGCAGTGCTAGCTATGCTAATCAAACGTTCCAGAGAGAAAGACCCACATTTTCAGCAAGGAACATGATTCTATTCTCGGTTTTCCTCATAGACACGAAAACAGAGGTGTGGTGATCCATCATAGAGCTCTGGAAATTAAACAAGTATTTCCGGTAATAATCCTTTTACGTGGTCATCCTCTCAGACACCACATGAAAGCTCTGAATTTACAGGATTCATACTTCCACATTCCCACCCACGCATCAAAGTTCTACCATTTGGCTTCAAATCAGCTTCCTGCATTTTTACCTACTGCCTAGCTCCAGAGGCAGTTTTTTCAGGAAGGATGGTCATCAGGTATTCCCCTACCTCGACAACTGTTTGATAAAATCACCAACGGCAAAATGAGTTTCCAAGGCCATAGAGGCTTGCTTTAAGTTGTTTAACAAAAATAGGTCTCCTAGTGAATTATCAAAGATCATGATCTCCTCCATCCAAGAAGATGCTGTCCCTGGACTGTAACACTAAACTTTCTATCCCTAAGCAGAACTGGAAACAGCCTCAACAAATGGGACTCTGATCAATCTGCACTAAATATGATCTTCACGGGTTTGGGGCAAACTGAATCTAGATCTCTTTGCAACAGACAAAAAATGCAAATGCCAGTTCTATGCAAGTTGACATCCTCATCCAAGACTGTTGGGGACTGCCTTTCGACAGATGGTCTGGGATCTCTGCCTACCTTTTCCGCCGATACCTTTTAATACCAAAGGTTCTAAGCAGAGCGGTGTTGTCTCATCCTAATAGCCCCCAGATGGCCCATGCAGCATTGGTTCACAGAGTTTATCCTGCTATTGGAATGCAATGGCATTCACCTACCAATATCTCATAGACCTTTGTCTATGACTAAGGCCAAGCCCTTTTTCTTGACCCGACCTCTCTTCTCTTATGCTCACGGCTCCTGAATTCCATGGATTCAAAGATCTCAATATTCCTCAGGACTGCAGGTGTATTTTCTCCAAGTCAAGGCGGAAGCCACAATAAAGACATGTAAACTGTAATGGATATGTTTCTGCCTATGGTGCCAGAAATAAAACCTACATCCTCTACTAGCATAATCTGGCAGCTCAGTCATGGTTGGAACATGCGTGTGTTAAGGTATGGCTTGCAGCAATATCAAGATATAGATGCTTATCACATTTTCTCTCTTTCTGCTCTAGCAGAATCATCAAACAGTTCATAAAATAATTATTCAGAAGTTTTTTTCCTCCAGTAAGGACTCCTTCCTCATAAATAGTTCATTCGGACCCATTCACTGAGCACAAGTCCTATTTCTCACATGGCAGGTCGCCATGTTACTAGCGTTCACTCTGACTAGGAGGGTAGAGGAGATGCAAGCTTTCTCAACTCAAGAACCTTATTGCGCCTCACAGGCAATTTAGTAATTCTCAGAACCAATCCAGAGATTTATTCCCAAGGTTCTTTTGGATTTTCGCCTCAATGAACGTATAATATTTTGGTCTCTGTTCCCGAATCCAGCATCACTAGCTGAGAGGACTATTCATACTCAAGGTATCAAAGGATATCTAAAATTCTACTTACATCGCAATAAACAACTCCTAAGAACTTATCAAATGTTGGACTCAGATCGACACACTCGTAAGGGTGCTCCAGTCACGAGGGCAACCTTCGCTTTATGAATTTCAGCTGCAATCTAGTTCAGCCACCCAAAGGCTGGCAAGCTCCTCACAGTGAAAACCAGGACACACTCAACTAGGGCAGTTTCCACCTCAACTACTTTGATTGCAAAAGTGCCTTTGTAGGAGATGTGTTGTGTTGGGACTTGGGAGAGTATGCACATATTCATGTAGGGTTATTACCTGGAATCGGCACTGCGTAGTGATGCAGCAGTTAGACAGGTTTTACTACACCACTTATTTCCATAACGGTGTGTGTGTGTGTGTGTGTGTATGTGTGTGTGTATATATATATATATATATATATATATATATATATATATATATATATATATATATATATATATATATTCACTGAAAAAACCATAGGTTTCACACATGTTATAGTTAGCGGAAATTTTACTGATAAAAAACCAATGAAATTCCCCCGTTATAGTTAGTGCAGGCAACTATAACTCACGCGACCGCAATCCTCTGCTGATGCTAATACTGTATTTAGACACTTATTTGCTTATGTCTTCTTCCATACATTTTTAGCTATACATATATTACAAATATTTTTTTTTCATAAAGACACATATGTCATCAGCAGAAGATTGCGGTCGCGTGAGTTATAGTTGCCTGCACTAACTATAACGGGGGAATTTCATTGGTTTTTTATCAGTAAAATTTCCGCTAACTATAACCTGTGTGAAACCTATGGTTTTTTCAGTGAATTTGCAAGGTTTTTTAAATGCTAATTCCTAACTATAACGTGTGTGAAACCTATGGTTTTTTCAGTGAATTTGTACGGTTTTTTAAATGCTAAGTTACTTTACGCCATTCGTGGCGTGCACGCCCACTTAACGCAGTTCGTTCCGTGCGCGCACTGTGCGCTTCGCGCACCGTGCGCGCACAGTGACCACGCGGTGCGCTTCGCGCACCGCGCGCCCACTTTACGCATTTAGTGCCGTACACGCAAGGTGGGCACGCACCGTGCGCACATGGAGGACATATTATGCGCTTCCTTGTGATAGGTAATCTGTTAAATTTAATTTGTAAGTGATGACAATAATATGCCATGCACAGAGTGTTTTTTTTTTTATTAAAATTTTTAGCGTAAGCGCACCGTACGCGTACGGTAAGCGTAATCGGCGAAATTTTCAAAAAATAAAAATTTACCGTTTTTGGCCTTGGGGGATCTTTGAGGACTCAACTAACATGGCTATGTGCATGGGCGCTGTCTAAACAGCCCCTTTATATGTTTTTTGCCTTTGTTTACAGCCCCCCCTCAGAGTGCAAGAGAGAAAATGGCGGCCGCCGCTTCCTGGTTTCGACCGATTCGAATGTTTACTTAGATGTAACAGCCAATCAGAATCCCGCTCGCGCACGCCACCGTACGCGTACGGTAAGCTTACGGTAAGCGTACCGTAAGCTGGCTCAGATATATATATTGATTTAAAGGCTATTTTCTCAGAATCTACTGAACAGATTTACACCAAACCTACAAAAGGCACTTCCTTGACCTGAGGACTACCTCTCTGCCAAATTTCTAGTAATTCTGTTCAGCCGTTCGGGCTGTAGCCCTGTCTAAAGGTCCTATGGAAAAATGCATGGGAAAAACGCGTTTTGGGACCCCCCTTTTATCTCAGCCCCCGCTTGACGAATCCCCCCGAGACTTTCAGGGTAGGAGCGGAGCGTAGCGCCCCACCTTTTTTGGGAAATTCGCAAGGATTCGTCGACCGGCGCCAAAGTTATTCAAAATAGAATGTTGCGGATTTCCTATGGAAACAGGGTCCTAACTATAACTACCTACTGGCGACCGCCAGTAGGTAATATATATATATATATATATATATATTCACTGAAAAAACCATAGGTTTCTGGCACGTTATAGTTAGGAATTAGCATTTAAAAAAACCTTAGAAATTCACTGAAAAAACCATAGGTTTCAGGGGTGTTATAGTTAGCTGGACTTTTCACTCGTACAAAACCATTGAAATTCCCCCGTTATAGTTAGTTCAGCTAACTATAACTCGTGCGCCCGCAATGCGCTGCTGATGACATCACATATTACATCACTCATGACATGGTCAGTGACATAACTCATGACATCACTGATGACATCTCAAATGACATCACTGATGACATCATCCAGTGAATGTGTGTTTTTCTGAAAATTACAAATGTTTTATATATGTATATCTCAAGGTCGATGGAAGAATAAATGGGTATATAAGTGTCTAAATGGATGATTTGTTTTTGAAAAATTGATTGTATAACTGACTGATTAAGTGTATCTTAGTGAATATATGGCTTAGTGAGTAATGTTTAAATATGTAAATATCTGTATCAGCCTCTCACTTTGTGTATAAGTGGCTGCATGGGTTGGTGACTGTATGGGTGGATGAGTGTGTGCATAGGTGTGTTAGTGAGTGAATGACTGTCTCAATAGTGTCTCTATGGGTAACTACATATGTTTTAAACTAGTATAT
The DNA here is from genome assembly GCF_964204655.1 of Triturus cristatus. Classification (NCBI taxonomy): domain Eukaryota; kingdom Metazoa; phylum Chordata; class Amphibia; order Caudata; family Salamandridae; genus Triturus; species Triturus cristatus. The sequence continues at coordinate 659,707,666 of NC_140592.1, read as the reverse complement.
GTGACTATTGGTGTATATAAGTGAGTATATGTGAGAGTGAGAGATTGAAAAAGTTCCTGTATGAATAAGTATGTGTTTCTATAAGTGATTGTTTAAAAGACTAAGTATGTGTAAGTTTCTGTAGAAGTAAGTGTGGTGGTGTGTGTATAACAGTATATGCAATTAAATGGATGTTTGATTCTTTATTAGCATGAGTGACTATGTGTGTGAGTAACTCTATGGATGAGAGGCGTTGTGTAACAGGATGTATAGGTGTATGAGTACATATGATGAGTGAGTACATGTATGAGTGACTGTATAGGACTGTTGGTGAGTGAGTGGATGTGTATGTGGATCTTAGAATTACTGAATAGGTTGTTGTAACTGATATTGGTATGTCCATTGTTTTGAAAATTTTAGTTTCTATTTTTGAATGTGTGTATCAAAGGTTATATTAGGGGGAGAGGAGGTCTGCCACTCTATCACAAGGATGATGTCAGTAGTGATGTCATTTGAGATGTCATCAGTGATGTCATGAGTGATGTCACTGACCATGTTATGAGTGATGTAATATGTGACGTCATCAGCAGTGCATTGCGGGCGAGCGAGTTATAGTTAGCTGAACTAACTATAACGGGGGAATTTCAATGGTTTTTTCAGTGAATTTCTAAGGTTTTTTAAATGCTAATTCCTAACTATAACGTGCCTGAAACCTATGGTTTTTTCAGTGAATTTCAAAGGTTTTTTAAATGCTAATTTCTAACTATGCCTACAGAGATAGGACATGTGAAGAAAGAAGAAAAAACGCACAGAAAGAAAAAAAAGAAATGCAGAAAGAAGCAACGGAAGTCCTCAAAGACGAAGAAAAGTGCAGGAAGAAGGATAACGTGCAGAAAGAACAAACAGAAGAGCAGAAAGAAGCCATGTTGCAAAATCATCCTGTACCCTCAACTTTTTCAAACGGATACTGGTGGTAACTGTGTCTGACTAACCAGTCCTAGAGCCAGTGCTATGTTAAAAGACACTCAGAATACAGTGAAAACACCTACATACACTAGGGAACACTATGTGTTGGGGTCCCCCTGTGATCAGCATGACCTCCTCTGTAAGCCCCTAGTATATAATAGGGCAGGGGATTAAAACTACCTCTTAAAATGCGCCACAGGGCGTGTTTGCACACGTCACCTCAGGCCCTGTCCCCTCACTTCCCCACTGTGTAAACATGCCCTGTGGCCGTTTTAAGTTGGGAGATTAAGTCCCCTTGAATCCTGAGGGTCCCTAGGGTCCAACTAGACCACTAGGTACCTCCAGTAAGCGCCACAGAGCTGCGTTGCAGAGAGATGTAAAAAGGGGCACGGCCTAGACCACCTCTCTGCAACGCAGCGCAGTGGCGCTTACTGGAATCACCTGGTGGGCTAGTTGGGCCCCAGGGTCCCTCAGGATTGAAGGGGAATTATTTCCCCAACTTAAAACGCGCCAAAGGGCTTGTTTGCACACGTTAACTCAAGCCCCGTCCCCTCCCTTCACCACTGTGTAAACACGCCCTGTGGCCGTTTTTAGTTGGGAGATTAAGTTCATTTGAATCCTGAGGGTCCCTAAGGTCCAACTAGCCCACTAGGTACCTCCAGTAAGCGCCACAGAGCTGCGTTGCAGAGAGGTGTAAAAAATGGCACGGCCTGGACCACCTCTCTGCAACGCAGCTCAGTGGCGCACCTGGTGGGCTAGTTAGCCCCCAGGGGCCCTCAGGATTGAAGGGGAATTATTTCCCCAACTTAAAACGCACCATAGGGCGTGTTTGCACACGTCACCTCAGGCCCCGTCTGCAACCACCAGGTTCCACCTGCCAATGAAAGTGAAGCAGACTGCTTCCTGTATGATTTCAAGAAGGAAAGAAGAAAATCTGTAAGCTCCATTGCCATAATAGATTACATCTGGCAGGGGGGAGTGAGAATTATGAAAACGCCTGCTACAATACCTCCTGTGCTTACTTTGATCGATAAAAAATACAGGGCGCCAGAGTATTCTCCATCTTGCCTCGCAGGTCACTCTCGACCGGATTCAGTGATCTCGCAAGCAGCACAAAGAAGATCCAAGAATCTGACCACTCCCATCACAACTTCGCCTGATAGGGAGGGTGTGGATTGAACATTATGGGAGAACGGTTCTGAAGTATGGCAGCAATCACGGTTAGGGCATCTAATGCCTTGGCGATAATTTGTCGGTATGACTGTCCCATGTGGACTGACATGGGCTCTATGTTAGACCTCATTCCAGAAGACAGAAGGCAAGAAGCCAGGACATTTTTTTGGGAGGGAGAGCGTGCAGCATCAGAAACCATTGACTGCGCAATGAACATAGCTAACACAGGCTATCGGCAGCTAGCGGTGCTGCGGTTTTACAACACCAGGGGTGGTTAAAGTCCATCATCTTCAAGCCGGAAGTTCAAATGAAGATGCCGGATATGGCTTTCGATGGTGACTGTTTAGCAAACACATTGATGAATCACTCCTAACAATAAAAACGACAGACACTGCTAAAACATTAGGCACCCTGCAGTACAGGAAAGTACCATTTAGAGGATCCTGCCTACAGAGGTGGCTTCCAAAGTGCTCAACAATATCAGGCCTATCAGCCATAATACAGACAGAACTACCAACCTACTGCAAACGTCAACCATCGACGGCTAGTTTCTCGCACCAGGGGGGACCCACAAGAGAACACCCACCCATGGCCAAAACACTGGCAGAAAACAATGGACAAGATCAGATAACAGATTCCCATCCCTCTCATCCCATGGGTGTCAGAATTTCCAACTTTTTACAACAGTGGAAGGACAAAACTTCGGACCAATGGGTATCGGATCTTGTAGCCTTTGGCCATACCCAGGAATTCAGAGTGTCCACCCACTACTCCACCCAGGGGAGGCACCCCCCCATCTTCACTTATTACACAAAGAGGCTACTGTCATGCTTTCCAAAGGAGCAATTGAAGAGGTCCCGTTGCTGCAAAGGGGACAAGGTTTCTACTCTCGTTATTTCTTAATTAAAAAAAGAGGTCCGGGGAGTGAAGACCAATACTGGACCTCTGAAAGCTCAACAAATTCCTAAGGAAACAGACGTTCAGAATGGTAACTCTGGCCGATATCTTTCATCGCCTCAACAAAGAGGACTTCATGACCTCCTTGATCTGTGAGACGCGTATATCCATATACCCTTCCATCGAAGATTTTTCAGGTTTATGGTAATTGGTACCCACTACCAATTCAAGGGGTTCCCTTTCAGCCACAAATCTGCACCAAGGATATTTACCAAGTGCTTCGTCCCTAGTAGCTGCAGCTCTGTGACCTCAGGTCGCCAAGTATTCCCCTACTTGGATGACTGGCTGCTGAAAGCACCAACGGCAGAAGTCACCAAGACTACAGAGATAGGTCTTCAGCTGCTCCACAGTCTCGGACTGACAGTGAATCAAGGCAAGTCATCATTTCTTCCCAGCCAGGTCACATCGTTTCTGGGCTCCAGGTTGGACACAGTCCGGTGCAAAGCCTTCTTCTCAGTCGAACGTCAAGTCAGTCTGCAGAAGTTAGTGCTAGCCATTTCAAGAAAACAGTCAGTTTCTGTAAAAGTACAAATCGCTCCTAGGCATGTGCCCATCAGCGATAAACCTTGTCCCTTTGGCCAGGCTAAAGATGAAACCTATTCAGGAGGAACTTCAACGTCAGTGGCTGCAAACGTCGGGATCCTTTGAAGACCGGCTACATATCACTCCGGTTATGAAGGAAGCCCTGCAATTGTGGTACCACAGGCCAAATCTCTCAAAAGGCCTTTTCGTTATACAATTGATTCCAGATTTCATTCTAACATCTGACGCCTCCAAGGAAGGCTTGGGAGGCCATCTACAAGATCTCCAGGTTCAGGGCAAATGGTCCAGTACTCAAAAACTGAAACACATCAACATTCTGGAACTCAAAGCCATATTCCTCTCCCTACAGACCTTCTTACCAAGGATAGCTGGTGCCTCCATGCTGGTTTGCCCAAGTCCCTCGCGCTATCGCAAGAATCACAAGCACTGTTTGATTGGACAGCAGAACATGGTATATCTCTCAAGGCCTAACACATCCCTGGGCTACCCAACACCCTAGCAGATTTCCTCAGCAGAGCAACAGACAGTTGCCACGAAGGGGAATAGAGCAACTAGACAGGGTGTTTGCCCTGCGGGGAAGAACAGCGCTAGACGTCTTTGCCACGAAGGACAATGTCAAATGCCAGTCCTATGCCAACAGGTTCCCTCTCCCAGAGTCATTGGGGAATGCCCTTTCAATGTGATGGTCAGGTATATATGCCTACACCATTCCCCATCCCATTGATCCCCAGGGTACTTACCAAAATGAAAGTGGAGCGCTGCTGCCTGATAGTAGTAGCTCCCAGGGGGGCCAGGCAACATTGGTTCCCGGAACTTCTCCGTCTTTTAGTCCAGGCCCATATGCCTGCAACCATCACCATCTCTCCTGACCAGGGATAAGTGGCAACTGTGCCATCCTGGACCAACGTTTCTTAACTTACATGCTTGGCTCCTGAGTTCTTGGATATGAGTATCTCTCAGGAATGCAGGGACATCCTTGCAAGGTATTGAGCTGAAAGTACTAACAAAACTTACAGGCTTTAATGGAAACGGTTCTACTTCTGGTGCCAGCAAAATAATTTACATCAGTTTCAAGCATCCTCAGAACAGATTTTGCCACACCAGTTCTCCTTCGCAAAATCAGGCCTTGCATTCACTTCAGTTAAAATGCATCTTGCCTCAATCTCTTGTTACAGAAGAGCCGCTCTGTCTCCTTCCCTCTGTGCCACTAGTCTGGTGAAACAATTTATGAAAGGCCTTTTCTGTGCCTTGCCTCTGGTGTGGACACCGCCTCCAAAATGGAAATTCAGCTTGGTTACCACAAATAGATGAAACAACCATACAAACCAATTCACAGAACTGAGTTGAAATTCCTCACATGGAAGGTAGATCTCCTGGCTCTCACTTCAGCAAGGAGGTTAGTGAAATATAGGCATTCACTATCAAAAAAACATTTCTTCAGTTCACAGAGGACTTTGTGAGTCTCAGGACCAATCCTACCTGTATCTTTAAAATTCCATCTCAGTTTCACCTTTGATGAGCCATTCATACTCCGATCTTTCTTCCCGAATCCAACTACACCAGCAGAGCGGGCGAGCATACACTTGCTATCTAACGATGTCTCAAATTTTACCTGCAAAGAACATTCGAAAGACTGATCAGTTGCTTGTGGCCTACGGTTAAGGCAGAGAAGGAACTGCAGTCACAAAAGCCACGGTCGCTAGATAGGTTTCTGCGACAATTCAGTTTTGTCACAATAAGGCTAACGGGCCTTTAACAAGAAGGAGTAAGGCACGCTCCACCAGATCAGTGTCCACATTAGCAGCTCTATTTGCTGGAGTGACATTGGAGAAGATTTGCCATGCTGCAACTTGGAAAGGTACCGATACTTTCATGTAGCACTACTGCCTGGACTCTGCGCAGGTTGGAGATGCAGCTGTCAGGCAGTATTACGTCATCTATCCAACTGAGATGGGCCTCTTTCCAGTGAGGAGGATTCTTTCTATAACTGTATGTATACATATTGTGTGTATGTATGTGTGTGTGTGTGTGTGTGTGTGTGTGTGTGTGTATATATATATATATTGGAATGTTGCTTTGCTTTTTCTCATCATGACAAGATTAAGTCATATTTAAAGAGCTTTTTAGAAGTTCAGTTAGTATAAGTTTATGTTTAAGAAATTGAGAAAATATATGTACAAGAACATAAGTATCTTCTCTGAGCCTACATGTTTGTCTTTGCTTGGAGTGTTCTAGAGGGTGCTGATTAGCTGTACTTGGAGTTTAGTCCTTTTTAAAAAGGGCATAGATAGGCTATTAAATTCATGGCCTAAAGCCAGTATAGCCTATGGCAATTGTTGACAACTGCTTGATTATGTTACAGCGGGACTCCCATCTCGACAACGGGGAATGATTCATGCATGTGAATCTATGAAATATACCAATACTGGATAACCGCAGTTACAGGTAAGTAACTTATTTTCATATTGGGTAGAGCATTGGGGATGCTGAATTAGAAGCAAAGTAATAAATATAAAGATACATAAGTACATGAAAGGTATGTAGGTATAAGGAAGGTAATAGCACTCCATAACCTAGTTGCCTAGGGCAGGTGATCTGCCAAAATCCCCTACTGGATGAACTGACTCCCCATTACCTGAGGTTAAGTGTCTTCAGGGGCCCGTTGTGGTCACAAGTTGGATATCCCTCCTTGCAGAGGGAAACTGGAATTTTGACATCAATGACTTCGTAGTGAGAGCAGAGTGCTCCTCTTATTTGAACATGTAAATGCTCATGTTTATATAACAGAACATATCCATGCTACTGTGCTGAGACCTCAGCCAGGCTGTCGTCGTTTATCGTCTTATGATAGCTATGCTGCCTACTGGACGGTCAACAACATTTGTACTGTGAACTTTATCCCTTGTAGTAAATGTTCAAGGTATCATGATAATGTGCCCATGAAGTTGAAATTTAAGCAAATGTGGTTTCTAAGAACCATATCCGGCACAGTCATGCAAGCAAATTTGTGTCAAAAGTCAACGGTAAAAAAGTGGGCAACTTAAGAAACGTGTGCATGTAAAATGGCAGTGTTTCTCACCAGGCCTAAACCAGCCGCATGTTGAAGATGGTTGAGCGAATCCAAAACATGCTAGATTAGCTCTGGGTCAACCAAGTTTTTCCTCAGCTTCTTCTGCCCTTGACGTTTTGCATTGTATGCCAGTGGTTAAAAGGATAAAAAAAAAATAATCTGTGGATAGTCCACAAGTCTCTTCACCAAACTGGACCAATGTATCTGAAAAATAAATGCAAGTTCAATGTTCCTGGTCGCCACCTTTATTCCTGAGATTCTTCCCTTCACTTTATTCTCAGAGTTAATTGAGTCAGCTCTGGTGTTAGGGCCTTCTCCATGGCTGCCACCAAATTATGGAATTCTTTGCCTCTAACTTTGCATGGCATGTTGGGTCTTATCAAATTTAGAAAAGCTTTAAATGCCTGGCTATATGCATATTGACTTGGTTTTGTCTGGATTTCCAGTTTGCTTGTTCTCTGTGCTCGGCAGTAGGACATCAGTGGTCAGTTCCGTAGCCCCAGGACACTTTCCCAGTATTTGCACTTAACAAAATTCCTTACATAATATAACATGAGAAAGGCATGTGAATTTACAGTATTACTCGCTACAAACCGATACTTTCAGGGTAAGTAACATTTTTATTTCCTTTTTCCCACCCATATCAACTATATTGCTTTTTAAAGATTAATAAGAATCGTACCACTGGATGGCAGAGTTATACAAAGTGTGTGAACCTCTAACGGAAAATAAACTGCAAATCTTGTGTTACAGGTAAGTACCCTTTCCATCTCTCCGTTCATGCTATTAAATTAGGTCTGTCTGCTATTGCAAATTAAGAATATCTCTTTTTTCTTCCAGAATCCATTACCCTCTTCCACTGCCCTACATGGGAAAGCCAGACCCTGTGGCTCTACAAAAAGTTATTCGAAGCCTTAAAGAGGAACTTTCCATGCTGAAGTCAATGAATGGCAAAGACTACCGGGATATTGAGATCCGCCGGCTGAGAGCTGAGTAAGTTACACCATCCTAGCACAATCGTATATGAATGCCCCCAGCGTTTGAGCAGTCCTAAAAAGTACTTTTCTTTCGGTGTTTGTCTTGTATGGTGGTTGCTTTTCCTGCAGTAGCACTTTCTTGTTGCATTTCAGACAAAACATTTTAATGTGTCCTATTTTTTTATTTATTATTCTGATTTTCTAGGCTAAGAACAAATTTATAAGAAAGCCCAATAATTATCATTCTGTAACTTCTTGATAATGTAATGAAATTAGAATACAAAAACATAATTCATAAGACTGAAATATGCACACAAAGCTGCTTGCAGTACTTGTTCTTTATTGAAGTGTCAATTGAAAGATTTATAAAAAATAAGTTGCTTGCAGTGTGAGTAAAATAACCCATTTATCTTGCTAAAGCTTTGGAACCTGGGAATCTGACCACCACTTCAGTCAGTCATGAAAGCTTTATTCGATTTTCAGAGTGGAATCATAAAAGCATACATACATATAGAGAAAAATACATTTACATGTTAAAAGCAGATAAAAACTGTTAAAAAGGATAAAAAGACATAACATGATTTTTAGGATGGTTGCATTGAGTTCCGAAATTTGATAATCAATTTTAAAAAACTGGTTACTGCAAAGGTAACACATTCATCTTCTAGTTGTAAAAGCCTGGTCATAGCAGATCTGCAGGTACGAATTCCCCAGGCTTTTAAAATCGGTTTTAGGAAGGCTCCTCTGGGCAACTGATAAAATTTACAGAATAGAATACAATGTATGTTTGATTGGACAGAAATATTGTCACAGGGGCACAGTAAAATTTCATTAGACCAAAGGTTACAAACAGGAAATGTAATCATGCGGAAAAAATTACCAAATCTAAGACGGGTCAATAACATTCGTGCATAGCAATTTGGCTGCGTTATGAGGTACCTTTGAAGGCCTTCAATGATAGTTACTTTTTGGAAATCAGTGACTGTGGTTTTAGATTTTTCTAAATTCCATCTCTTGGAGATTAAATGATCAAGAGCCAACTTTCTTAAAGTTTTTCTGGGTACCATTTCCATGCTCGACGGTCTCACGAAAAACTCCAAATGGCCAAGTTCAATCAGCATATTTTTTACATATGCTAGCCATTTAATGTTTGTCAAACCATCAAGGCTAAGACAGTCAGTAATTAGGTCTCTATTTAATGAGGTCTCTGGAGTAACCCAGATTTTATGCCACAAGAGTATGGGCGCAATTTTAATAACATCCGAGATGTATAACATGCCCAGCTCAATGTGTATAAAATAAGTTGATGTTGATTTGGGGACTCCAAGTAAATAGCGTAAAAACTGATTTTCTGTTTGTTGTATCAGGGATGGATTTTCAATCCCCCAAAGGCCTGCTCCGTAGGTGGCAGTGGAAACGCATTTAGCTTTATAGATTTCGATTGACTCTTTCACTGGCCTGCCACCTATTTTTGTGGAGAACTTTTTTAGGGCGCCTAATTCTCGGGTAAAGGCTAAATTTCTGGCATTAATTGCTGCTAGCCAGTTTCCTTTCCTGTCAAAATTTAAGCCCAAATAGGAAAATTGGTCTATGGTCTCTATCCTCTTATTATCTAAGAAGATTGGGCAGGACATTTTCTTTGTGCCCGGTCCACAGGCCATCGTGAAGGTTTTTGAGATATTAATTTTTAGCCCTCGTTCTTTCATATACTTCGAGAATTTCTGGACAGCCCTCTGGAGGCCGATGTTAGTTCGTGACATGATGGCAGCGTCATCGGCATAAAGAAATATTGGGGCAGGAGTACCCAGAATTGTTGGATAGTCATACTGAAATTCCATTAAGTATTTGCCGACGAAATTTATATATAGGGTGAAAAGGAGGGGGGCTAGAATGCACCCCTGTCTCACCCCTCTCTTAATGCAGAATTTGCCAGAGCACTCCCCTTTGTTTCCAAAGCGTACCCTGGCTCCTGCATCGCTATAAAGTGCTTTTATAAAGTGTAAGATGTTTAAGTCTATACCCATCTCTGATAAAATGGACCATAATATCTCGTGGTTCACGCAATCAAAAGCGGAACTTAGGTCCACAAACGTAACAAAAAGTTTCCCCTTTTTTGCATGATTATATTTTGATAGAACTAAGGCCAAATTTAGGCTCTGTTCTATAGTACCTTTGCCAGGGCTAAACCCGTACTGTAAGTGTGACACTATCTTGTTCTCTTCCGCCCAGGATTGTATTCTGTCTAAAATTGCCCGGGCTGCAACCTTCATTAATGCATCTAAAAGCGATATTGGCCGGTAACAAGTGGGGTCGTGTCTGTCTCCTTTCTTAAAGATCGGAACGACTATGGCTTCAGACCAGGACGAGGGGAACCCATGACGGTTAGAGTGGTTTAAAACATTTGTTATCAGGGGGCCCCACAGGTCTGGTTCGGCTTTGTACACATCTGTCGGAACGCCATCCGGCCCTGGAGCTTTACCAGAAGGGCTATCTTTAATTACCTTTGTAATCTCCAGGCAAGAAAAAGTTATGTCTATAGGGAATGAGGTAAGTAAAATTGTAGTTTTTTTTTGAATAGATAACCCATCCGCCAGTAAGTTATCATATTTAAGATCTTCATGATTATCGTATAAAGATTTAAAATGGTTCACCCAAGTTTCCCCATTAATGGCTATGTCTATGATATCCGTCTGGTTATTTCGTAAATAGGGAGCATTAACAGCTTTCCAAAAAGCTATATTGTCCTTAGCTTTGGAGGCTTCAGTTATGGCCAACCAGGCCTCTTTACGTAGCGTTTGTTTCCTCGATTTTAAAGCCGAATTATATGCTTTTCTACAGCTACGAATCTCGGCTGGAGATTTATTTGTTTCGTGCAATGCCCTTTTGAGAGCTTGAAGAGCTCTAGTGCAATTTTTGTCAAACCAGCCGTGGCTGTTTTTAGGGTTAGAGCGATATTCTCTGGTTAGCAGTTTTTTGAGCTCGAATTGAATTTTTGAAAAGGAGGTCATAATAACTAGTGGCTCCTCGTTTTCTGTTAAGCAGATGGATATATCATTTCGGGAGGTTTCCATTAATTTATGGTGGAAATCTACGGGATTTACCCTATCCCATTTTATCGAATAGCCATTTTTTGTGGCTAAATTAATGTTAGGGTGATAGGTAAACTGCTCTATGGTGGTCTGATGTTTATTTTTAATTTTTAGATTGAAGGAGATCGGGTAATGGTCGCCAAAAATGTCATCATGTGTTACCCAATCTACAATCAGCCCTGCGTTAGGTGCGGAAATAAGGGTAAAATCAATAATTGAGCTGCAACCCCGCCCATGAAAAGTGGGTTGAAAGGGGATATTTGGGGTACATAATTCATTTATAAAAGACAAGTTAAAATAAAAAAGCGCGTTATTGAGGAGATTTCCCAGTTTAGAATGGGCAAAGTGGGTTGGGATATCGTCCTTATGAGATCCAAGGCCGCAGATTCCTTTAGAACCATAAGGGCAGATTGTACAATTAAAATCGCCCACCCAGATCAATAACGACTCGTCTTCTTTCTGCGTCTTAGGTATATTTATACTCTGAATAAAATTATCGATCTGGCTTTCTAGACTATCGATTGGGATGTTATTATAAAAATTAATGAGAGTCATAAATTTTACGTGGCCCCAGCTGATAACTAGGATCTGAAAGAAATCAGTATATAGGTAATTTACAACTTTTATGTCCTGTATCGTGGAGACATAAATAGCCAGGCCTCCTTTATTTCTCCCCTGTGTGGTGAGCTGTGCAGGTGCGTGAAAGGTCTGGTATCCCAATATGTGGAGTTCATCAACTGCCCACGTTTCCTGGAGACAGATGATACTAAAAGTAGATACAATGTCTAACCACGGTTGATGGGATATTTTGTTAATGAGACCTGCAATGTTCCATGAAATAATGTTGTGGGCCAGCAATGGCTTGTTTGTGGCGGAATCATTGATAGTTTCAGCTCTAAGTATAGGGTTTAAAGTTGTAAGGGAACTAGACTCAGTGATAAAATCCAATTGGGGAGTAGCTTCCAAAGGAAGTTTATCAAAATCAGTATGAATCTGATCGTTGGGTGCCTCTTTAATTAAAATTCCCTGGGCACAGTGAATATAAGCGTCCAAATCAGGGGGACCAGTGTTTGGGTTCATGTTGGTACTCACGGAAGGCTGTTCATAGTGATGGGTTTCCGGTAGTGCATCCGTCTGTCAGTCCGGATCATCTAGGTCTGTCAGTGCTTCAAAGCGGTTAGACCACCACTTAAATATTCTCATGAGCCAGACTCCTTGACATTACTAGCACAACAACCATATAACTGATTTTTCAACTAAGAAAAACTGGAGCTGGCCTGAAAAGTGGAGTGGCCTTAGCATTTCATATAATATAACCACTACTGTACACACAGCACCACTATTGCTGTTAATGGTCTCAAACCTGTGCTTCATGTGGTGATGTTATTTCTAGGTATTTTATTCTGTGTTCTTTGTCTTTTTTTGTTTAAAAAAATATTTTTATTATGTTTTATGAAGATACAGCTACGTACACATTGTGTGTTATTTCCATTTGTCATCTCTGGGGAGGGGGGTGGAGGGGGGAAGCAAATTACCAGAGTATTAGGGAGAACCCACCTCAGGACCACCGAGACCCTCAATGGAATCCTCTTCTATCCCTCTGTAGGAGCGCCACCCTACCAGATTTTCTCCCATTTTCGTGGGCACCCCCTGCCCAAATAAATTGATTTTTCATTCAACATACACCAGTCCATTTCCTGTTCCCACCCCACCACAATCGGAGCCTCTCTTGCACCCCATGAACTTGCTATGCTGCTTTTTGCCACTGCAAGCCCCAAGAATAGCCATATTCTTTCATATCTTGGAGGTGGATCGTCCCCCCATAAGTGCAGGAGACATTTTTCTGCTGAGTCTGGGATTTCAGCCTCCATGACCTCCCAGGTAAATTTCTGTAGTACCAACCAGTAGGATGGTATCACAGGGCATGACTACAGGATGTGAAAGAATGTACCCCTCTTGCGCAACCTCGGAGGCAGAGATCTGTATGGCATCGGCCTATGGCCCGAATGGCAGTGTGTTCTTTGTATTTTTCATTGAAAGTGGTGCAAAGTGCTGCCATTGTCACATTCCCAAAGACTGACTTGATACAGTTCTGTTGGGCATTCTGTTTACTTTCAATTGTGGGCAGTGTTTGAATACATGCTTGTGTGTTTTTGTGCACATGAAAAGGACTTCTAACATAGGCAGAAATCTCAAAGACCAGCATGGTGAAGTAAAAGAATTCTTAATATTTAAAAAATATATAAAAAACATTTTTTCCAATTAGGGATCCTATCAGGATTCATGAACATAAAATATTCCCTGTTATGGGACTGAACTACTTAATTGCCTTTCAGCATCACTTAAAATGGTCTGGACTGCCTTGGAACACTCTCACTTCTCCTGTATTGGATCCTTCATAGATTCACATGCTTGAATTAGTCCCTTTCATTAGGCTTGGAACCCTTGATAGTTCATGTTAGCATAGAAGTGCACATATACACTCAAAAACATTAAAACAGCCATAGACTATATGCAACCACCCAACTTAATTACATTATCCAGTCTCTAACCAAGAAGACAACAGATCCCAGAGCCCTACTCCTCCCTGAGGCAACCAACTGCCACATCTTCTTTCGTTTTTTTAGAGATGCATGGAGTATGCATAGGTCTCAGCTACCTCATCGAAAGAAACCACATCTCGGATCCAATTGCAAGATTTAGGAATAGGGGGGCCCTCAGCCATGCCCTGGCCATTTGCTGCTGGGCAAGCACCAGTAGCAATGCCACCAATTTCCTCCAAGTACAAGGTATGTCCACACCGTACCCCAATAGCAATGGAAGGGCGGGGGGGGTGCAGATTTGTTGAGTAGTGGCTATGTTATCAATGACAGGAACAATCTCAGCCCAGAAGGCATGGTTCGGGAGGGGGGCAGGGGGGCGGCAAGGTGCATGAATTTAGCGGGGGCTGTAGAGCATCTAGTGCGTTCTGAAGAGCGCATTGGATGTTGTAGTTGTTTGGGAGTGTAATATACTGTATTCAAAAAAATTAAATGTCTAAGTCTGTGCATTTTGATTTATGAACTCTTGTTTTATTTGCACACAGCAAGATCTCAAAATGTTATTGTGACGGGTTATCTTAAAATCTGCCTCCCATTTCTCCCTCGTAGCACAGTTAGTCACAGGGAGCATCCCATTGGTCATCCAATACAGCCATGCCACTCGTCCTCTAGTACTGATGGACAAATACATCTGATGTACTCTTGGGATTCCTGAGGAATTGTTTGTGCATTGTGTTGGGGCTAAATGACGTGACCAGTAGTATGCAAACTAATCAAGGGCATTACCTTCACCTAGTAATCAAAACTGTTCTAGTGTTAGAAAACCTCCATCATGAATCCTCTGGCTTGCTCTTGTGAGGGCCAGATGTTTCAGTGTATTCTACTCTGATTCATCTGTTGTAGGATTTAGACTTGGGTTGTCAACCATGGGAATTTCAGGGGTGTAAATATCTGAAAAAACAGCATGCATGGCAAGTTACCACAGTGTCCAGTGAGTGCCCTGGACAATCTCAATTGATTAATCTGAACTAGGCAGTTTAGTGGCCATTACGGTGTTCAGTTTGCCTGTATAGAAATGGTCTGTTTCAGTAGGGAGGTGCGTTATAGAGCATTGTGGATTAACCCAATAAATCGCATAATGTGATTGTGCTGCAAATAAATATCATTTTGGATTGGTACATCAAATCCACCATGTTCTTATGATTGTGTCACTCCCAGCTTACTGGTGGTGGTGTGGGGGGAGGGAACGGGGCGCTCACCTCCACATACAAGTCTGGTACTGAGGGCACAAAGCTTACTCCAGTACTGGAACTTTCATAGATTCACATGCTTGAATCATTCCTCATCAAGATGAGAGACCCACTGTACCTTATGATAGCAGTACAACTTTACACTAGACTAGAAAGGCCCTAGGCCCTTCAGTTTTGTACCATATACTAGTTATTTTTTACAAATAACTCCAGCTTAATTATGAACCAATCGGAAGGCCCTACCCTCTAGAACACTCCTGTGAGAACCTCTAGTCCCTCAGATTTTCTACCGCATCATGCTAGGGAGTCTTCACGACTCCCCAGTCAGTTACACCTTCTTATTACCTCGAGGATGACCAGATTTGTCCTTAATACCAGTTTGTCTGTGTTGGAAACCGGGCAACCGGGTTAGCAGTCACCAAGTTCCCAACACAGTGGTAGCTTGGCTCGAGCGGTCGGGGTCAGGCACCGTGTGAAGCGTACGTCACACCCTCACAATAACCATGCGTTCATCCGTTCCAAAAACGACACTACACCGTAAAAATTATGAAAGAAAGTAGTTTGTCTTTATCTTTTTCTCTTAGTTGCAGGTTTCATAAAATGAATACAATACAATAAGATTTTCCTCAAAAGAGCAGGTCAAATAAATAATACCACAGTGGGGTTTCAATAAATAGGATCAGGTCATAAATAAACACGGAATAAATATAGGTGCAATAAATACAGAGGGCAATTAAATACTGTCAGACAATAAATACTATGCAGGAATAAATACAGTCAGACAATAAATAATATAAGCAATCAATAACAATTGCAAATCAGATCACATTTATGAGATAGTCTGGTTTTACTATGCCCAAGTACAGCTTGTGGTCATTTGGATGACATGGGGGGTGTCCCACCTAGATTGGTCAAGGCTGGGCCTGAACTGAGGTAGAATCAGGGTAACCTATGGATCTGGCTCCCCCACAATACACAACCCCTCACAGAGGTCACTACACCAGTCTCGGTTCACCCCTGGCACTCCCAGGCTGGTTCTAACACCCCTCTAGCCCCTAGAATGGTCTTTTAGGGCTCCACAGGGCCTCAGATGCCCTTTCTACCACTTACTGCCCTTTTCACGATGATCGGCTCCGCTCGGCGCCGGGTCGACGTCGCTGGACGGCTCCGGTTCGATGTCGCGCCGATCTGTTTTACTTGACGCCGTGTCGATGCCGTCTGGCGGTTCCGGTTCGATGTCGCGTCGATCTGCTTTACCTGACGCCGGGTCGGTGCCGTGAGGCGGCTCCGGATCGATGTCGCTGGGCGGCCTTGGCTCGATGTCGTGTTCCGGCGTCACAGGGTCACGGTCTCCCCGCTTCCGGGTGTCTCCGGAGTGCGACCACCACTCCCGACCTCTGTCGGCTCCACCTCGGGTTCCGGCGACTCCGGAGTGCGATCTCCACTCCCGACCTCCTGCGCGCTTCACCTCGACCTCAGGCGACTCCGGAGTGCGACCTCCACTCCCGACCTCGCTTCACCTTGGTTTCCGGCGACTCCGGAGGGCGGACTTCACTATCCCGTCGACGCCTCACCTCGACCTCAGGTGACTTCCTACTCGACCTCCGGTGACTCTCCACGACCTCCGTCGGCGCCCTCTATCGACCTCTGGCGGCTCCGGGTACGACGTCTGCTTTCTGTCAGCGCCGCTTCTCCACCTCGGGCTCCAGGTCTCCAGGCTGCTCGACGTCAGGACTCCAGGAGGACACTGCTGTACAGGTCAGGAACTTGCTGGTCGTCTTCTTTAAGGCCTCTTCACAATATTTAGGTCCTTAAGATGGTTTTTCTGGTCTTGGTCCCACACAGGGCTCTAGGCTGGGCTTGGTCAGTAGGGACTAGCATCAAGGGTGGGTTTCTGGACCCCACTCCAAGCACTGGTTTCCACCCCTGCTGCCTCACTCCTTCCTCCTTCTGAATCTCTGTCCTCTCTCCTCTCCAGTCAAGTGCCAACTGCCACTCTGAGATGGCTTCCCAACATTCTAAACTGCCTCCCTCTATCCCAGGGTTCTAGAATGTTGCAGAAGGTTCCAGAAACCTCTAGTGTGTTCTGGTGATGTCACAGGTGACAATAGGTGGCCACCATTTTGTGTCTCGGGCCCTCAGACAGAAGTTCCAGGGGTAGGGAAAATGGCTCCCTGACCCTGCATCAACACTAAAAAGTCTGGTGGTTCCCAAAAAGAAAAAAGTATAACAGGGTTTGAGGCAAAAGTGGGACAAAATAAATAATGATGAGGAGGGACCACCCAAAGGGCTGACAGGTCTAACAGTCTGCATCTCTTGACTTCAGTTCTGGTTTCAGCATGTCAGATAAAGAAAAGAAGAGTCTTTTCAGGGTCTGTCTTACCTTCAGTAAGAATAGGCTACATTTGGATGATCCTCATCAGAACTGTATATGTTGCCTTTATCCATCGCATATGGCCAAAAAATGTAAGGTATCTAGTACCTTTTCTACTGAAACTGTGAATGACTGTGAAGGGTGGCTGCTGATGTGGCTCCAAAAGCTTAAAACCAGGAACCACTGATGATGATGTGAGGACTCTTTATCCTCCACAAGAAGGTCGCAGAAGGGGAAAAGATCATCTCATTCTCGCTCTTCTCTGGAGCAGCCTAAAAAAGTCCTTCAAAATTTCCTCAGGAAGGTGAGGTTTCTTCTAGGCAAAAAGAGAAAAAGGAACAATCTTTCTCCTCAAAAAGGCCTGAGAAAGCTAGGTCTGAACCGCCTACACCACCTCCTAAAGTCTATCACTTCTTCAAGAAATCGCCATCTGCACTATCTACTCCGTCAACGAAAATCTCTTTGTCGATGCAGTCGATGAGGCAGACGGACACGGTGGCTTTTACGTCACCAACCATGAGCACCATGTCCACATTGACTGCGACCTCGTCTTTCTTGATGACTACATCCTCGTCGACGGATCATACACCTAGATCATCGATGCTGAAGATTACTCTGACCTTGTTGTCGACGACAGTGAGGGCGCTTCCTCCGTCGACCACAATGGTTCCCCCATCGACTAATGGAATGACTCATCCGTCGACAGAAGACACTTCTCTCAACGTCGCTGCTGCCATCCTCGTCGACGGCCCCATTGACAAGAGGAAAAATGTGAAAAACAAGACAAAATAGGACATTTAACTCTTGCACATACCTCTCCAAGTAAGCCATCACCCTGCTACCAGCCCACCTGTTAGATGAAGAAGATTCGGATGAGGTGGTCCTTTTGGGGTGGCACACAGCCCATACGAGCAGAATGTCAAGTGCCAGGAGGACGAGTACAATAAGGGTGAATATGAGGAGCAAGGATCTTACTCCCCTCAAGACCAGTACTACCAACAATACCTGGAGAAAATGGTGTGTCTGTGATTCATGCTCTCAGATTACATAAAGCGTTTTCCAACAACTTTGTCTACTGCTGCACAAGCTTCCTCAGCTGTAATGTCTCCATCTGGGCACCCATGTAACTCCACAGCATAGACCATTTTACTACCTACATCAGAAAGACATACTCCACAAACAGCTCTCCTACAGGACCCAACAAATTCCGATGACGACAGAGAAAAGTGGGAACGCCGCAACCCCCACATGGAACGGGTTGGCTATTGCCTACACTATCATCTCCATCCCCAAATCCAGTGGATTCTGCATCTGAAAACATTTAGGGGTTCCATAACCTGCTGGAAAGAGCAGTAAAAAGGTTCGACCTGCCTATGCCCACTACCCAGACGGCCTGCTTTCTTTATGATTTTGAGGAGCCTTTTCAGAAGAGTGTGAGAGCTATGCCCATTGTGAGCTACATATAGGATGAGGGCTTAAAAGTCATGAAGAATCCGTCCACGGTGACCGCAGTTCTACCTCGCTTGAATAAAAAATACAGGGCTACAGAGGATGTTCCTGCATGTCTCACTGGTCACCCAGGCAGCCCGCTGCAGATCTAAGAATCCCTCCGCACCAATCTCAGTGCTTCCAGACAAGGAGAGTAGGCGCCTAATATTGGTAAGCACTTTTCATCCATGTCAGTGATTACGGTAAGGGCAGTAAATTCCCTGGCGGTTCTTGGGCGAAAAGATTGCCAAATGAGGTCCGATGTTTCCATATTTGGGTCAGGCCCCGGAAGACATCAAAGCAGAGACCAAAAAAGTTGATAGATTGTGCAATGGACACTGACACAACTGCATTCAGACAAATTACGGGAGCTGCTGTGTTGAGGAGGCAGGGCTGTCTCAAAGCTACCTCTTTTTAGGCTGGAGATCCAAAACAAGATCTTGGATTTGCCCTGCAATGGCGAGTCCCTTTTCGGAGGGCCTGTTGATGAAGCCCTACAAGACATAGAAACAGAAACAGCTAAATCATTGAGCACACTTCAATATCGGAAATTGCCCTTTTGAGGCACTAGGGGAAGAGGACTTCTCTCCTTCAGAGGAGATTACCAACAATATTGTTGACCCTCATATTCATCTGCCTATCAGCAGTTTCGTCCCCAGTACTACAACGGCAACCACCTCAAGCAGCCTAGAATAGGCCAGCACCAAGATGGCGTGCAAGACTCCATGGGAAAGGACACTGGTCGACGTCAGTGACCACTTACAGGCTCCGCCTACTCCCTTTTTCTCTTGTCTAGACCTGAGACGTCTCAACACCTATCTAAAAAAACAGTAATTCCGCATGGTAACATTGCAGGATATTCTGTTACTCCTAAACGAAAGGGAATTATATGTCAACCTTCAAGCTCCAGAATGCTTTTTTTCCACACCTCCATCCACCCATTGTACAGGAAATTCCTAAAATTCAAAGTAGCCAGGTGCCATTACCAGTTCTGGGTACTTCTTTTTTGGCCTGAAGTCTACCCCTTGAGTATTCACAAAGTGTCTGGCACCTGTGGCAGCCTTTTTGAGGAAACACAAACACCAGGTGTGCCTGTATTTAGACAATTGGTTAGTCAAGGCACCTTCCAATTAGGTGGCACAAAGATTGACTACTACCCTATTCAGCAAGCTGGAACTCACACTGAATCAAGAAAAGTCAGTTCTTTACCCATCAAGAAATATAAAGTTCTTGGGAGCAACGCTCGATACTACACTCGGCAAAGCTTACCCCATATCAGATGGGTAATTACAGCCAATGTCCTTAGCAAAGTTGGTGCAAAGAAAAGGGTCTATTTCAGTTCACCTCTGTAAGTCCCTCCTAGGGATGATGTAATCTTGCATCCCTCTAGTTCCATTCTGCCGTCTACGGATGCGTTGCCTCCAGGAAGAAATCAACAGACAATGTGTACAGACAGCGGGGTCTTTTGGCGACCTCATCAAAGTTGCTCCGTCCATGGTCAGAGCCCTAATCTGGTGGACGCGACAAGCGAATCTGTCAGTCTGCCTTTCTTTCCTAAGTTCAGCTAGTCATCACCACTATTGTCTCCCTGAATGGATAAAGAGCTTACCTTCAAGACTTGCAGGTCCGTCGCAGGTCGAAAATGTCTCACTGACATTTCCATATCAGTCTGCTTGAGCTCAAGGCAGTGCACCTGACCTTGCAGGCTTTTCTCCCAAGGCTAAGAAACTGCACGGTGCTCATTTGAATGGATAATACGACCACAATGCACTACATCAACAAGCAGGGTGGTAAAAGATAACATATCCTGTCCCAGGTGGCAAAAAGCATCGGGGAATGGTCCATCCGCCACTGTGTGCATCTCCGAGCAGAGAATGTCCCGTGAAAGCAGAAACAATAGCGGACACTCTCAGCAGGCTGATGACCTCTTGCCACAAGTGGGAACTGGCTCAGGAAATGCTCGACAATATCTTCTTTCAATGCGGCAAACCAGATCTTGACCTATTTGCAACCCCTCAGAACCTGAAATGCTGGTTCTTCAGAAGCTGTTATCCTCGGGCTTATGGGGAAATGCATTTTCGATTGCATGGTCCGGAATCTGTGCTTATTCCTTTCCTCCCATACCTCTCCTTCTGAGAGTCCTCATGAAAATGAAGGCTGAACCATGCAGGATGATTCTCATAGCCCACAAGTGGCCACACCAGCATTGGTTTATTGAACTGCTTCTCCTCCTGGAAGAAACTCTCTTCCAGTTGAAGACTATACCCTCTCTACTAACAATGAACTAGGGTCATGTGCTGCATCTGGGTCACAGCTGAAATGCAGAGAACGTTCCTAGAAAACGACGAGATTGGTTTAGTGGAAAACATTCCCAAAACCAAATATTCCCCTAACAAAGGCCAGGCCTATTGGCCTATTTTGTTGCTGCCACTTCAGCTAGAAGAGTAAGTGAGGGTTAGGCGCTTTCTGCATCCAGCCCTTTTCGCTTTAAATCATGCAAACTACGTGTTACTACTGTAGGTGAAACCTTTTCAACCAAATCTGACATCTAAGTTTAATATTTCTCAATCCATTTCATTACCAACTTTCTTTTTCTCTTTTCTCATGCACCCAAGTAGGAAAAGACTAAACCGACTTGACCCTAGAAGGGATTGAACCACTATATTCTTAGGTCTAAGTAATTTAGAAAGGATAATCACCTCATTTTATCTTGTCAAGACCAAGAATGGACACTTCAGTTAAGACTCAAACCACTGCATGTTGGATTTCTCTTAAGATCGCAAACACAGCTTTGAATCAACTGAGAAGCCTTGTCCGGAAGAGATTAGTGCTGCTCCCCTAGAGAAGTGTCTGCAAATCCGGCTCTGTTGAGAAGTGTACCTATGCTATCAGTTTGCAATACTTCTTGGTCCTCTATCCACACTTTCAGGGATAATCTCCGTCCACATCCTTCTAGTATGCCTTGGGAGGATGCATGCGAGGGATCTGTGGGAGCCAATGTGCTTTAGAAGAACAAGTTATGCACATTCAGTAAAAAAATTGAAAGGATTTAATTGCTCAAGAAGATTCTTCATGCCTTCTCTGTATTAGGCTATATCTGTTGTTGTGCTCTATTTTTATGTACGTCTTTGAATCTGAGTTGAATGGCATGTGGACTAAAACGACATCATCATAATGATTCGGCGTAGCTGCGATATATGCTGCTTTTAATGAGGCAGCTTAATCTGGTTCTAAGTGACTAAGGAAAACATTTCTTTGTCCAGTGTATCTTCTCGAAACGCAGTTCAAGTAAGGAATCTGTGGTAGCCTTCATATTCCTGAAGGAAAGAGCTTGTTTTTTTGCATACTTGTTATTAGTTGAATTTTTTATAAGTCTGATGTTTGAATGAGCAAGAGTACTTCTACCAATGCTTAGATGAGTTGGTGAATGCAACTGCACAGCATCACTCATTTCAGCCATGAATTAATCTGTTCTAAAATTGTTAATTTGTAAAACATGTTCTTAGGCCCTCAAAATAATAAAGGAAACTGACTGTAATATTAAAGTGTGTGCAACTTTACTTACAGACTTGCAAGAGTAGTTGAAGAAAAACAAGATGCAGAAGCATTACTGTCACATCTACAAGAGGAGGCAAAACATTTAGGCAAGGGTGGAGCATTGAAGGAAGTCCGCATCCTGAAGAAGATTGTGCAGACTCTGGAGGAAGAACTGGCAAAGGAGAGAACCAAGCATCAAAGATCTTCCAATAAACGGAACCTGGAATACCGGCAGCTTGCAGATGAGGTAATCTCTTGACAATATATTTCAGCTCATCATAACTGAATATAAAATAGCACATCACAACCCTGTAAAAACTCATTCTCTGTGTCTAGTGGCAGTACACCTTATCAGAGTATAATTGCATAGCCATGCAGCATCCACAAATTGCAGCAGATGGCAGTTCATAGAGACTTTGCACCCTTCTCGCAGAACATTCCAAATACCCTTATGCTATACTAATGCAATAATACCATTAGGAACAGCTTTACAACCGAATAACAGAATAGCTAATAAAGGGAACAATGACCACACGTTACTCTTTGTAATGTCATAAAAAGAATACAACAAACAAAATACGTAAATAGACATAAAAATAGGATTCATAGTCATGCCAATAAAAATCTAATGTCCCATCTCTTACTCAGCCACGTAGTCTTTGTGATAAGGTTTGCTTGCCAATCTTTTTCTGGTTTGCCATAGTGTTGGTTATTTCAACATCAGTCATGCCCAGTCTTTCACATACTCTAGTTCTCAGACCACTCTCAACCACATTATTTTTACTCTTGTTCACACCATGCAGCTGTTCAGAACAACCACATTTGCTTTCACTTTCGTCTTATGCACAGGGAGGGACTTCCTCTCTCCCTTACGCACACATTCAGTTATTATCAAATCCGTTACATATATAACAATTTGCTCCAGAGATACCTAGATCTTTGTCTCTCCCATTTGTCTTCCTACACATACCTGATTTCATTTGAGCAGGGCACCTGGTCAGGGTGATTGAGATCTAGACTACTATGGGAATGTTTGTTTACCCCACCCCAACAAGCATTAGCCATCCTTTGACACCTAAATGTTTTTTTTGTGAAGATTCCCTTCTCATGGAATTGTCCTACTACCTCTATCAATTTTTATTTTACATATGCAAATATCCTCATTTCAGATTTACTGAGTGTCTTTCCTTCAATGCTTAAAAAAAAATCTTCTCCTATCAAAGTATAAGAAGAACTGGAGCCTGCTATCATACTGGTTTCTTTCCTTTCCTCTTCTCAGGCTCAACTATGCATATTTTCCTTGTCTCTCGGCCCACCTTACAAACCCTCACGGAAAAGCCCTTTCTTATTTCACTTAAAACATAAAACATGCCATCCCGAAGTATTCTTGCTATTTCCCAAGGTACAATTTGTCACAAGAGAAACTTACATTTGCCAATTTTATCTGCCCAGTATTTTTTTTCTGGCTGGACTTCCTTACTTTTTCTCACATTCATTTTTGTTCAGTCCCCAGGATTCCCACATTTGGAAGACACAGACATTTCTCTTCTTGTTTGTAGCACTAATGTATTTGCTTCTGACAGTGGATAAAGCTTGTTCAGGAGTGTGATCTTCTGTTGACAAGTCAATCCTACACCTTTTCAGGTCTTGCCTACAGACAGCTTTAGCTGAATAGTGAGCACTCTTGTCACCACAAAACATATACATATATCCACTTACAGATTGGGACTTTTGGACAGTCCCTTTCAGCCTTTGGCTCCTATGGTTCAGCTAGCTTTAGACATCTGCTCACAGGGCTGTCTAACAGTGTTAGTATCAGCACACAGCATATCACGGGTGTAAATATCCAAAAATCAATGTATCTTCTCAGTCATCCTCTCCCTTGCGGTGTTCCTCTTTCCCTGCTGGTTTGGTCCTCTGCACTTCAGATTGCCTGGCGAGATTCTTCATCCTGCCCTGTGTGGTGGTGCTTCTCCCCCTCCAGCTACTCCTCTGCAATCAAAAGGACCTGACTAGGTTCCATCTGTCTGCCATGCAGTGCTCCGGATCAACTGCTGGGTATCTTGTTTGCTCTTCAGAGCACCTAGCAGGCTTCGTCCTCCTGCCCTGCGTGGTGCACCTCTTAACCCACTGGGTGGCTGGTCTGCAGTAAAGCACACCCAAGAGTTCCATCATTCTGCCATGAGGTGCTTCCACCAGCTTTCTCCTCTCGGTTGTAGGATATCCCTGGGTGTGTGGACTCTTGCGGAGTTGACCGTACCAAGGCCGATCCTATTGTATAGAAACCAAGCGCATCAGTGGAGGTGTGTGGCAACCAAAGGTGGTAGATGTTGTAAAGTCCCTCTCCTTTCTTTTCCCGCAGACTGACTGAAGTCTGTTCGATTGCACAGTTCCACAGGATGTAGTACACTTTTTTCATATATATATATATATATATATATATATATATATATCTCGAATTACCACTCCAACGTGCCTCCCGCGCACTCAAGAGGACAACTTGATGAGCTTGTTGCCAATGTAGCGCTTTATTTTTCAGTTTTTGGTGCAGTCGATCATTACGCGATTCGGCCAACGCGGTGGCCTTGGTCACATGATCGCGTTACGTGTTAGTGATTCTTTTATTGGATATTGAACATGCCATGTGACACCAATGACTGCAGCATTCAAGAAATAGACGACATACTCTGGCACGGGTGAATGTAGACTATAAACCAAATTATATATTGAACTATTGCACAAATATGGCAGATAGTAGCCGTTCCACATCTATCAAAACATATAAAATGTCTTATGAATTCATAAATAGTGTGTGTGTATATATATATAGTGAACAAGGCCGACGGTTCGGCCGGAACGCCTCATGACTAACAGCAGAGAGAACTAAAAATAAATTTTACTTTGCCACCAAGAGGAGTTCGCGTCGTTCCTGATAGAGTGATTGTTTGTAATATATATATATATATATATATCCTACTGGCAGTCGCCAGTAGGTAGTTATAGTTAGGACCTATTTTCCATAGGAAATCCGCAACATTCTATATGGAATAACGTTGGTGCCGATTGACGAATCTTCGCGAAATTTTCCAAACTTTTGGCCAGCTCCGGTCTGCTCCTATCCTCGAAAAATTTCACGGTAATTCGTCAAGCGGGGGCCGAGAAAAAAGGGGGGTCCCAAAACGCATTTTCCCATAGGACCTGTTGACGCAGCTACAGCCCGAACTGCTGAACGGAATTACACCAAATTTGGCAGAGAGGTAGTCCTCAGTTCAGACTCGTGCTTTTTGCTTAAATGGTGTAAATCCATTCAGTAGTTCCTAAGAAAATTAGAGTTAAAAAGATAGATATATCTGGGCGGAGCCTAACCACACATCTCATCGTGAGATCTGATTGGCTGTCAGTACTTTATCCAAGAAGTGTTGGCAGCCATCTTGGGACCAATATACATGATAGCACCTCATTAAAAAGCATTGCAGTTAATAGAAGGTTTTAAGACTTTAGTTACATTGTAAATCATTTGTTGATGGTACCATACACATTTTAGGACTTGTGGTGTGTTCTAAGGTGATTTTACCATGTGAAAAAGCCTTCTGCTGTGATATCATGAATCATGTTTGAGAGAAAACTATTTTCTCATGCTTTTCCCACAGAGGTTTGGAAGCTGATCTATAAGCTAAACTGACAGCATATTTTCTGTAAATTCACATTATCTTTCTCAGTCATGTGACAATGAAGTCTGAAATTCTCAGTAAAACATGTACATCCAACAAAGGCAGAGACTGTCAGTTGATTCCTTTGTGTTCTACTGCAGCTTCCCAGAGCATTCTAAAGAACAACTAGAGCGCTAACAGTCCTACTTATGACAAACGTATTGCACACCTGAAGCCATCTTGATTGGAATAAAGTGATAACTCTTAAAACATTTAATTTACAAAGGAACAAAATGAGGGGGTTCATTTTGCGATAGAAATTATTATTAGTGGAATGTCTTCTTGTTGATGGAATTAAAGTAAAAAACTGAAAGCATTTCCTTCTGAGGAGACTGCAGTAAATGAGGAAATTAGGAAACTTCATTACAAATAAATCTCCCAAGATGGCCACCAGAGACAAAAGAGCCCAAATGCAGCACAAATATCACCCAGATGTAGCCCACATGTAGCCCAATGACAGAAGTGTGCAAAACACTTATTTGTTGTGTATTTGCAGTTTTATATAGTGCATACTTGTCAGGTATTGGAGTGCTTTACATGAGCATTGGTTACATCACACAAGATCAAATTCATTTTGGATGTAGACATGGGGAGATTAAGTGATTTGACCAGAATCACAGAATGTTGAGCTGAAGCAGAAACTCCAACCTGGTTCCCCAGTTGCAAAGTCTGCAGCTCTGGAAGTAACACCACATCCTCTCCCCTAAGTGCAACATTTAATCAAGTGGTCAACTGGATAAAAAACCATAAAGATTACAAATAATTTAAAAGTTCTTTGTCGCTATTTGAAAACTCAGAAAATATGTCCTCATTTTATTTTTTTAGAGCACTAACCATAATTTTGATGCAAATAAGACCCTCTCATATATGTAATTTCTAAAGGAAATGCTCCAGGTATTACAGTTTTGATTACATCAAGATGACGTCAGGCGTTCCACACTTTTGTAATAAATATAGAATGTAAGCAATCTAGTTGTTCATTGGGATACTGTTGAGAGGCAGAGGCCAGGGGCACGGACTCTGAACATTGAAGGCAGGTAGGAGAGTGCAGAGGCAACAATTTGACCACACTGGGCAGGCAGGAAGGGCAGTGGCAGCACATCAGACTATAGAGGGCAGTGGAAAGGGGGGCAGGGGCAACAACCCAACAATACAGGACTGTCAAGAGAGGCTGTGGCAATATAATAGACCATTGTGGGCAGAAGGAAGAGGCAGTGGTAGTACAACCATACATGCCAACAGACCCGTTTCAGCCAGGAAACGTCCAATGTTTTTAAGCTCAAATGGGCTTTATTTGATCTGTCTCCTGTCTACAATCTCCTCTTTTTTAATGTGACTCAAAGGGGAAAATCAATACCCCAGTTTTTTTTCAAAATCTCCCTCTTACCAAGTTCAAAATGTTCGCAAGTATGGTACATTGGATCATGGTAGGCAGGAGGAATTGGGGTAGGGACATGGACTTGGATAACAGAGGACAGGAGGGACATGGAGAGGTGCACCAAATTGACCCTACAGGGTAGGCATCAGGGTTTGCAGCAGCACAATACACCACACAGGGCATGCGGGACGGGAGTACAGCACAACAATCCATAGAAAGCAATAGTGAGGGGACAGGAACATGCACATGGACAACAGAGAACAGAGGGGAAAGAGGCAATGGTAGCTAGCTGACCATAATGGACAGACAGGAGAGAAAGCTGCAGCATAACAGACCATAAAGGACAGGAGGGGCGGATCAGGGGCATTACAATGGAACAGACAAGCCAGGAGGGAGGGAATAGGGGTCTGCACATGGAAACAGAGGGCTGGGGTCAAGGGGGCAGGGCAGGAGCAGCAAGATGACCATGGAGGTCAGGCAGGATGGGCAGTAGAAACAAGACACACCATGGAGAGCAACAGTGAGACTATGGTGGCATACACACAGACCATGGAGGGAAGGTGGGAGGGGGTCAGGGGCAGTTAGCTGACCACACAGGGAAGGTGGGAGGGGCCATGGCAGCACAGAAGACCATGCATGGCAAGCGGGAGGGTTAGTGGCAGCAAAATGGCTATGATGGGCAAGAAAGAGGGTGCAGGGGCATGCACAAAGGACCATGGAGGATATAAGGGAGGGTCAGGACCTGGGCACAGACAAGAGAGTTCAGGGGAAGGGGCCTGAGAACAGACCGCGCTGGGCAGGCAGGAGGAGCAGTTGCAGCACAACAGACCAGGGAGGGCAGAAGGGTGTGGCAGTAAAATGGACCATGGAGGACAGGAGGAAGGGGATAGGGGCATGGCATGTGGACAGGCAGGGTGGAGGTGGCAGGGACAGATTACAGTCATCTGACCATGCTAGGCAGGTGGGAGGGGAGTGGCAGCTCAACAGAACACTCAGAGTAGATAGGCGTGGCAGGTCCATGGAACATGGTGGGCAAAAAGGATGGAGCAGGGGCATGCACAAAGACATCGGAGAGCAGGGGGGAGGAGAATAGGGGCAGCAAGCTAAGCACAGAGGCTAAGCAGGAGGTCAATGATGGGCCATATAATTGGGCAATGGAGGGCAGGAGGAGTGGACTGGTACATCATGCTAAATTGAGGACAGTGGCAGCACATCAGACCATGCATGGCAGGAGGGAGGAGGCTAGTCCATGGATTCAGACAACAGAGGATAGGGAGGAGGTGGATGGGGCAGCAAGCTAACTGTTCAGAGAAGGTGGGTATTAGGAACTTTATTGTTTTTAAAATGTGTGTTTGTGCGAACTACTTAAAATATGAACAAGTATGCAGCATAATCTCACTTTTATTCAGGAAGAAGAGGACGTTTCTGACTGTGACTCCGGGCTCACTTGGCAGAAACTCCCCCTGGCCCTCCACCCCCCATCGTAAAATGTAATGCCCGTGAAAAGGGTAGGTGGACGCAGTGTTATACAGAACATAGTCCTGAGAGCACGATTGAAAATGAAAACTAGATATAGTATATGGTATAAACTATGCACCAAAAAGTGTGATATAAGATGAACCGGGCGTGAAATATAATATGCAATACATTGTGCGCAATGACAGATTCATTAGAGAGCGCGAGATAGCACAGGTACTAGCGCATGCTATGCGATATGCGCCTTGGAGTGTAATATGCACAGGGCAGTGTTGTGTAACCTAACTAGTCTCTAAAGTTTTCATATAAAATATGTGCTGGGGAGTGTAACGTTGCATATGCAATGTGACAGATTAGGATCCCAGATTGTAATATGTATGGCATAGTGCTGTGCGTTATAACATAGGCATCGAGGAAGGCACGTTAGATGGGGCAATATAACCCGTGCGAAGGCAAGTGTGGCATGACATATTCACGGGGTGGTGTTACAGTGCACATGGGCTAGAGAGTGTCATAGCATACGCACTAGCTGGTGGAATACAACACAGAGGTGTGTGGCACTCGGCGGGCACTGGTGAGTGTAACACAGCATTGGGCTCAGCCAGGAGCACGCTGTGACTCTCAAGTGAGGTTCGTCTCCTTTCCAGCGAGTAAATTAAAAAGTATTACACATCCGGCGTTAGATGTGTGTTTTATTAACCGTGAGGGGGGTTTCTTGCATAGTTTGGTCGAATGTTTTTTTGAATCCCCTTTGAATGGCTTGGCGTGCGTGTGTATTATATGTGCCCGTCAATAGCTACCCATGTTTGTATAAATAAACGACAAGGGTGTCTACTTGGAGAGTACCCACCGGCGGAGGCACCGGGATTAGGCACGGTAGGGCGTCAGACATGTCAGAGCTTCACTAGCGGTGTAAAAACATTCCATGTGGATTCATTGTATGCATAGTCGCCTTTTAATGAATATCACGCAAATCGTCATGGTGATAGGTACATACGGTTTGTCCAGCCAGTGAATGTGTGTTTTTCTGAAAATTACATATGTTTTATATATGTATATCTCAAGGTCGATGGAAGAATAAATGGGTATATAAGTGTCTAAATGGATGATTTGTTTTACAAAAATTGATTGTATAACTAACTAAGTGTATCTTAGTGAAAACATGGCTTAGTGAGTAATGTTTAAATATCTGTATCCGTCTCTCACTTTGTGTATAAGTGGCTGCATGGGTTGATGAGTAGCTACATGAGTGTCTATATAGGTTATTAGTTAGTTTTTTGAGTATCAGTATGAGTGTCAGTGTCTGTATGGTTCGGTGGGGGGTATTACGTAATGCATAGGTGTATGAATGAGTGACTCACTTTTTGCATGTGTTGAAGACAGCATGTGTGCAGGACTGTATGGGTGGATGAGTGTGTGCATGGGTGTGTTAGTGAGTGAATGACTGTCTCAATAGTGTCTTTATGAGTAACTACATATGTTTTAAACTAGTATATGTGACTATTGGTGTATATAAGTGAGTATATGTGAGAGTGAGAGATTGAAAGAGTTCCTGTATGAATAAGTATGTGTTTCTATAAGTGATTGTTTAAAAGACTAAGTATGTGTACGTTTCTGTAGAAGTAAGTGTGGTGGTGTGTGTATAACTGTATATGCAAGTAAATGGATGTTTGATTCTTTATTAGCATGAGTGACTATGTGTGTGAGTCACTCTATGGATGAGTGGCGTTGTGTAACAGGATGTATAGGTGTATGAGTACATATGATGAGTGAGTACATGTATGAGTGACTGTATGAGACTGTTGGTGAATGAGTGGATGTGTATGTGGATCTTAGAATTACTGAATAGGTTGTTGTAACTGGTATTGGTATGTCCATTGTTTTGAAAATTTTCGTTTCTATTTTTGAATGTGTGTATCAAACGTTATATTAGGGTGAGAGGAGGTCTGCCACTCTATCACAAGGATAATGTCATCAGTGATGTCATTTGAGATGTCATCAGTGATGTCACTGACCATGTCATGAGTGATGTAATATGTGACGTCATCAGCAGTGCATTGCGGGCGCGCGAGTTATAGTTAGCTGAACTAACTATAACGGGGGAATTTCAATGGTTTTGTACGAGTGAAAAGTCCAGCTAACTATAACGCACCTGAAACCTATTGTTTTTTCAGTGTATTGTTAAGGATTTTTAAATGTTAATTCCTAACTATAACGTGCCTGAAACCTATGTTTTTTTCAGTGAATTTCAATGGTTTTTTAAATGCTAATTTCTAACTATGCCTACAGAGATAGGAATTGTGAAGAAAGAAAAAAAAAACGCATAGAAAAAAAAAAAAGAAATGCAGAAAGAAGCCACAGAAGTCCTTAAAGACGAAGAAAAGTGCAGGAAGAAGGATAACGTGCAGAAAGAACAAACAGAAGAGCAGAAAGAAGCCTTGTTGCAAAATCATCCTGTACCCTCAACTTTTTCAGACGGATACTGGTGGTAACTGTGTCTGACTAACCAGTCCTAGAGCAAATGCTATGTTAATAGAATCTCAGAATACAGTGAAAACACCTACATACACTAGGGAACACTATGCGTTGGGGTCCCCCTGTGATTAGCATGACCTCCTCTGTAAGCCCCTAGTATATAATAGGGCAGGGGATTAAAACTACCTCTTAAAGTGCGCCACAGGATGTGTTTGCACACGTCACCTCAGGCCCCGTCCCCTCACTTCCCCAATGTGTAAACACGCCCTGTGGCCATTTTAAGTTGGGAGATTAAGTCCCCTTGAATCCTGAGGGTCCAACTAGACCACTAGGTACCTCCAGTAAGCGCCAGAGAGCTGCATGGCAGAGAGATGTAAAAAAGGGCACGGCCTAGACCACCTCTCTGCAGCGCAGCGCAGTGGCGCTTACTGGAAGCACCTGGTGGGCTAGTTGGCCCTCAGGGTCCCTCAGGATTGAAGGGGAATTATTTCCCCAACTTAAAACGCGCCACAGGGCTTGTTTGCACACGTTAACTCAGGCCCCGTCTCCTCGCTTCACCACTATGTAAACACGCCCTGTGGCCGTTTTTAGTTGGGAGATTAAGTTCATTTGAATCCTGAGGGTCCCTAGGGTCCAACTAGCCCACTAGGTACCTCCAGTAAGCACCACAGAGCTTCGTTGCAGAGAGGTGTAAAAAGTGTCACGGCCTGGACCACCTCTCTGCAACGCAGCTCAGTGGCGCTTACTGGAGGCACCTGGTGGGCTAGTTAGCCCCCAGGGGCCATCAGGATTGAAGGGGAATTATTTCCCCAACTTAAAACGCGCCATAGGGCGTGTTTGCACACGTCACCTCAGGCCCCGTCCCCTCCCTTCCCTACTGTGTAAACACGCCCTGTGGCCGTTTTTTAAGTTGGGAGATTAAGTCCCCTTGAATCCTGAGGGTCCCTAGGGTCAAACTAGCCCAATAGGTACCTCCAGTAAGCGCCACAGAGCTGCGTTGCATAGAGGTGTAAAAAGGGGCGTGGCCTCAGAACACCTGTCTGCAAGCTCCCTGGCGCATACTGGAGATACCTGTTGGGATAGTTGGCCCTCAGGGACCCTCAGTATTGAAGGGGAATTAATTCCCCAACTTACAACTGGCCAGGGGGCGCGTTTGCAGAGTGCTGCAAGGAGGGGGCGTGGCCTCTGGCGCGATGCCGGTCTTTTATTTATTTTATTTTGTTAAGAAGGAGGGCTGTGTGGCCCCCCTTCTTATTCTAATTTATTTGCCCCTGGGGACCCCATCCCCCAGGGCCTGCACCCTCATTTTTTTGTTGAAAAAAATTAATTTGGCCCTCCCAAGACCTTAATCGCCCCGGGGATCCCAACCCCCGTGTCATGGCCTTTTTTTTTGTAATTCTTTAGGAGGGGGGCTGCGTTGCCCCCCTCCTCAGGCCACTTACGGCCCCCGGGGACCCCATCCCCCGGGGCCGGCCTTTGTTTTTTATTATTTAAAAAAACTATATATTTATAGAAACACCTAGGACATGCTGGACAAACCGTATGTACCTATCACCATGACGATTTTCATCATATTCATTAAAAGGCGACTATGCATACAATGAATCCACGTGGAATGTATTTACACCGCTAGTGAAGCTCTGATGTGTCTAATGCCCTACCGTGCCTAATCCCGGCGCCCCCGCCGGTGGGTACTCTCCAAGTAGACACCCTT
Source organism: Triturus cristatus (assembly GCF_964204655.1). Classification (NCBI taxonomy): domain Eukaryota; kingdom Metazoa; phylum Chordata; class Amphibia; order Caudata; family Salamandridae; genus Triturus; species Triturus cristatus. The sequence continues at coordinate 659,674,970 of NC_140592.1, read as the reverse complement.
GTCTTTTATTTATACAAACATGGGTAGCTATTGACGGGCACAATTAATACACACGCCCAGCAAGCCATTCAAAGGGGAGTCGACAAAAATTCGACCAAACTATGCAAGAAACCCCCCTCACGGTTAATAAAACAGACATCCACCGCCGGATGTGTAATACTTTTTATTTTACTCTCTGGAAAGGAGACGAACCTCACTTGAGAGTCACAGCGTGCTCCTGGCTGAGCCGAATGCTGTGTTACACCCACCAGTGCCCGTCGAGTGCCACACACCTCTGTGTTGTATTCCACCAGCTAGTGCGTGTGCTATGACACTCTCTAGCCCATGTGCACTGTAACACCACCCCGTGAATATGTCATGCCACACTTGCCTTCGCACGGGTTATATTGCCCCATCTAACGTGCCTTCCTCGATGCCTATGTTATAACGCACAGCGCTATGCCATACAGATTACAATCTGGGATCCATATCTTTGTCACAGTGCATATGCAACGTTACACTCCCCAGCACATATTTTATATTACAACTTTAGAGACTAGTTATGTTACACAACACTGCCCTGTGCATATTACACTCCAAGGCACATATCGCATAGCACGCGCTAGTGCCTGTGCTATCTCGCGCTCTCCAATGAATCTGTCATTGCGCACAATGTATTGCATATTATATTTCACGCCCCGGTTCATCTTATATCACACTTTTTGGTGCATAGTTTATACCATATACTATATCTAGTTTTCATTTTCAATCGTGCTCTCAGGGCTATGTTCTATATAACACTGCGTCCACCTACCCTTTTCACGGGCATTACATTTTGCGATGGGGGGTGGAGGGTCAGGGGGTGTTTCTGCCAAGTGAGCCCGGAGTGACAGTCACAAACGTCCTCTTCTTCGTGAATAAAAGTGAGATTATGCTGCATACTTGTTCATATTTTAAGTAGTTCGCACAGACACACATTTTAAAAACAATAAAGTTCCTAATACCCACCTTCTCTGAACAGTTAGCTTGCTGCCCCATCCACCTCCTCCCTATCCTCTGTTGTCTGAATCCATGGACTAGCCTCCTCCCTCCTGCCATGCATGGTCTGATGTGCTGCCACTGCCCTCCATTTAGCATGATGTACCAGTCCACTCCTCCTGCCCTCCATTGCCCAATTATATGGCCCATCATTGACCTCCTGCTTAGCCTCTGTGCTTAGCTTGCTGCCCCTATTCTCCTCCCCCCTGCTCTCCGATGTCTTTGTGCATGCCCCTGCTCCATCCTTTTTGCCCACCATGTTCCATGGACCTGCCACTCCTATCTACTCTGAGTGTTCTGTTGAGCTGCCACTCCCCTCCCACCTGCCTAGCATGGTCAGATGACTGTAACCTGTCCCTGCCACCTCCACCCTGCCTGTCCACATGCCATGCCCCTATCCTCTTCCTCCTGTCCTCCATGGTCCATTTTACTGCCACACTCTTCTGCCCTTCCTGGTCTATTGTGCTGCAACTGCTCCTCCTGCCTGCCCCGCGCGGTCTGTTGTGAGGCCCCTTCCCCTGAACTCTCTTGTCTGTGCCAGGTCCAGACCCTCCCTTCTATCCTCCATGGGCCTTAGTGCATGCCCCTGCACCCTCCTTCTTGCCCATCATAGCCATTGTGCTGCCACTAACCCTCCCGCTTGCCATGCATGGTCTTGTGTGCTGCCATGGCCCCTCCCACCTTCCCTGTGTGGTCAGCTAGCTGCCCCTGACCCCCTCCCACCTTCCCTCCATGGGGTGTGTGTATGCCATCATAGTCTCATTGTTGCTCTCCATGGTGTGTCTTGTTTCTAGTGCCCATCCTGCCTGACCTCCATGGTCATCTTGCTGCTCCTGCGCTGCCCCCTTGCCCCCAGCCCTCTGTTTCCATGTGCAGACCCCTATTCCCTCCCTCCTGGCTTGTCTGTTCCAGTGTAATGCCCCTGATCCGTCCCTCCTGCCCTTTATGGTCTGTTATGCTGAAGCTTTCTCTCCTGTCTCTCCATTATGGTCAGCTAGCTATCATTGCCTCTTTCCCCTCTGTTCTCTGTTGTCCATGTGCATGGTCCTGTCCCCTCCCTATTGCTTTCTATCGATTGTTGTGCTGCACTTCCATCCCGCATGCCCTGTTTGGTGTATTGTGCTGCTGCAAACCCTGATGCCTGCCCTGCAGGGTCAGTTTGGTGCACCTCTCCATGTCCCTCCTGTCCTCCGTTAACCGAGTCCATGTCCCTACCCCAATTCCTCCTGCCTACCATGATCCAATGTACCATACTTGCGAACATTTTGAGCTTGGTAAGAGGGAGATTTTGAAAAAAAACTTGGGTATTGATTTTCCCCTTTGAGTTGCAGTGAAAAAGAGGAGATTGTAGACAGGAGACAGATCAAATAAAGCCCATTTGAGCTTAAAAACATTGGACGTTTCCTGGCTGAAACGGGTCTGTTGGCATGTATGGTTGTACTACCACTGCCTCTTCCTTCTGCCCACAATGGTCTATTATATTGCCACAGCCTCTCTTGCCAGTCCTGTATTGTTGGTTTGTTGCCCCTGCCCCCCTTTCCACTGCCCTCCATAGTCTGTTGTGCTGCCACTGCCCTTCCTGCCTGCCCAGTGTGGTCAAATTATTGCCTCTGCACTCTCCTACCTGCCTTCAATTTTCAGAGTCCGTGCCCCTGGCCTCTGCCTCTCAACAGTATCCCAATGAACAACTAGATTGCTAACATTCTGTATTTATTACAAAAGTGTGGAACGCCTGACGTCATCTTGATGTAATCAAAACTGTAATACCTAAAGCATTTCCTTTAGAAATTACATATATGAGAGGGTCTTATTTGCATTAAAATTATGGTTAGTGCTCTAAAAAACTAAAATGAGGACATATTTTCTGAGTTTTCAAATAGCGACAAAGCACTTTTAAATTATTTGTAATCTTTATGTTTTTTTATCCAGTTGACCACTTGATTAAATGTTGCACCTAGGGGAGAGGATGTGGTGTTACTTCCAGAGCTGCAGACTTTGCAACTGGGGAACCAGGTTGGAGTTTCTGCTTCAGCTCAACATTCTGTGATTCTGGTCAAATCACTTAATCTCCCCATGTCTACAACCAAAATGAATTTGATCTTGTGTGATGTAACCAATGCTCATGTAAAGCACTCCAATACCTGACAAGTGTGCACTATATAAAACTGCAAATACACAAAAAATAAGTGTTTTGCACACTTCTGTGAGTGGGCTACATCTGGGTGATATTTGTGCTGCATTTGGGCTCTTTTGTCTCTGGTGGCCATCTTGGGAGATTTATTTGTTATGAGGTTTCCTAATTTCCTCATTTACTGCAGTCTCCTCAGTAGGAAATGCTTTCAGTTTTTTACTTTGATTCCATCAAGAAGGTATTCAGATATGTCACACATTTGCCATAAATTCTGAATGTTAGCACTCTAGTTGCTCATTAGATCACTGTAGTAAAGCTACTGCTCACCACGGTAGTCTGCTCCTGGTATTAAAAGTGCCTGTTTCAGTCTGCATATCAGAATTTTTTAATGAAATAGAAGAGGATTTGAGAAGTCACTCAAAATGTGCCCTAATTTTTCTTTCTTCAGCACTAATCATAATTTCTATGGCAAAATGAATCCCCTCATTGTGTTCCTTTTTAAATTAAATGTTTTAAGTGTTACCAGTTTATTCCAATCAAGATGGCTTCAGGTGTGCCATACTTTTGTCATAAGTAAGACTGTTAGCGCTCTAGTTGTTCGTTAGAACACTCTGGGACATTATGTCATTGGGCTATACTTGGGCTACATCTGGGTGATAATTGGGCTACATTTGGGCTCTTTTGTCTCTGGTGGCCATCTTGGGAGATTTATTTGTTATGAAGTTTCCTAATTTCCTCATTTACTGCAGTGTCCTCAGTAGGAAATACTTTCAGTTTTTTACTTTGGTTCCATCAAGAAGGCATTCAGATGTGTCAAACATTTGCCATAAATTCTGAATGTTAGCACTCTAGTTGCCTATTAGATCACTGTAGTAAAGCTACTGCTCACCAGGGAAGTCTGCTGCTGGTAAATTGCATGTTTCAGTCTGCATGTCAGAATTTTTTAATGAAGTAGAAGAGGATTTGAGAAGTCACTCAAAATGTGCCCTAATTTTTCTTTCTGCAGCACTAATCATACTTTCTATGGCAAAATGAACCCCCTCATTTTGTTCCTTTTTAAATGAAATGTTTTAAGAGTTACCACTTTATTCCAATCAAGATGGCTTCAGGTGTGCCATACGTTTGTCATAATAGGACTGTAAGCGCTCTAGTTGTTCTTTAGAACACTCTGGGAAGCTGCAGTAGAACACAAAGGAATCAACTGACAATCTCTGCCCTTGTTGGATGTACATGTTTTACTGAGAATGTCAGACTTCATTCTCACATGACTGAGAAAGATAATGTGAAATTATAGAAAATATGCTCTCAGTTTAGCTTATAGATCACCTTCCAAACCTCTGTGGGAAAAGCATGAGAAAATAGTTTTCTCTCAAACATGATTCATGATATCACAGCAGAAGGCTTTTTCACATGGTAAAATCACCTTAGAACACACCACAGTTCCTAAAATGAGTATGGTACCATCAACAAATGATTTATAATTAGGGCTCCCGGTTTTCCGTTTAAACGGATTTATACACATAAATACAGGCGGAAAACATTTTTTCCTTTGTCTGTATTTATAAATAGACACGGAAAAATACTGAAAAACCGGCGATGTGTCAATCCGTGTCTGAGGTTCACAGGGGCTGCAGGAAGAAATTTTAAACTGGTGTCAGATTCCCCTGCACACTATTCTTCCGTCTAAATCACCCTAAGCACTCCCCTGCTGAGTGAGACTGATTTGTTTCCAGGGAGCCTCTACCGCCCTGGCAGCAGCAGGCCAGGAGCGCTTATCAGCCTTTTTGAATGCACACTGTCGGCTGTTTAGGCTGGAATTAGCTGGCTCTTTCTCTACTCGGTGTCTGTGTGGATCGCTAGAAAGGAAAAGGAGGAAGCACCATGGGTTAGTGGGGAGGGGGCCCCAGGACACTCTAAAATCACAGCGTGGGCATTGGCCATCAAGTGTCTGGCATAGTGATGTCGTTGTAAAGTAAAGGACACTAAGGAAACTTGACACTAAGGAAACTTTCAACCTGGACAATTCGCAAAGTCGAGTGCAGGGAGCACGGAGCGATACCAGGAGGGCAAAGGTCATTATCACCGAGTCAGGGCTGGCTTTAGGGCGGTGCGACCGGTGCCATCGCACCGGGTGCTGACTTCCTGGGGGCGCCGTGCTTGAAAGTTTACTATGCTTTTGAAGCACCTGCTGCAGCGTTTCTTTCCCTCGGCAATTACCAGGCCTCACATAAATGTCACAATAACTCCTGTGATTAATTATCGTCCTGCACAGAGATCAGCAGTTTGCATAGTTGAGGTTTTGACTTAGGTGAAGTTAGTGCAGAGGGTTAATATGCCTACTGCAAAGAACGTGTACCAAGTAGATTACAGAGTGCGTATGATGTAAACAGATCAGCAGATTACTGCTTTCAAAAGAGGCATCCTTTTGTTACTTGCAATTTATAACTTAAAGTCCTAATATAGAATAGTGAACTATTAACTTTCATCTCAGAACTGCATACACACTGCAAAGCATACATTATTAGAACGTTGATTAATGTTGCAAAAAGGGTTAGTTTGGCTAGAAATCGATTCTTAGTATTAAAGAGAACTCCCAACTATGCTGTTTCTTTTTCGACTCTGCGTTTATGCTTCTCCACACCAAGCACTCTTAAACTATACTGCCTACCAGTATGGATGACAAGTGACTCCTACACTTTTAGTCCTTTGTCTTATGTAACATTTCCTATACACTGATTTACACACGTATGATTGATTGTCTCTGTGCAATGTGTGTGTGATGCAAAGTGCTCGGACACCCTACACTGGTATGAGTGGCGCTATATAACAAATTCAATGCATCTGAGAGAGTGTGGTTATGGAGACTTCGTCACTGTTAAAGGGTGCTAATGAGAGAATCTTTGGTGGAGGTGGTCATTGGGGGGCGCCAACAAACATTGTCGCACAGGGCGCCACCAGCACTAAAGCCGGCCCTGCCTCGAGTGACTGTGCCAACATTCATAACGCAGGGTGCTGTCCCGACCCACTCAAAAATTGTTTAAGCAGTAGGGTTTATCTGCAACACCTCTCTAGCATCACCACAAAAAAAGAAAGTCTGGCTTGGAGTCCTACACAGTGTCGTTCTTCTACTGGAGTTCTTAATAACTTCAAACTGTTGCCAATAAGGGACAGCTTAAAGGCATAGGCAAGTAGGGCTCCCTCATTTGGTTAAGCCCCTTAGACTGGGCCTTCACGGGCAGCACTTTTATTTATCTTGAAGTGAGCAACCAGGCCCAAATCTCGGCGTCTGCTCACCATCCTGTGATCCTGGGCACATAACTTGATTTACCGGTGCCTGTAGAAATTAGAGTGAACTTGTGTAATCAGACTCGCGCTCATGTCAAGCGCTTCAATGCCTCTGGTGCATACTATACAAAACAGGCAAAAATGCACAACAATGTAAAACAAAAACGTTATTTTCATTGAGAAAAAAACCCTCCCCAAGCAAAACGCAACCATTCAAGATGAACATGATAAACATGAAGAAATGGGAGGAATTAAAGTACAATTTGAGTCTTGGTGTTTACTTACCCATCCCGTGATTCTGGGCAAATCACTTAAAGTGAAATGCCGGCTCATTTAACGGGTACAAGCAGCAAGAGGCCACTTGCACGCTGTTCCCTGGACTACTTTTGCTATGAAGTGAAGGGTGTTAACAGTTGATAAAGTTGTACATCAGAAGTCCTAACCGGGGTTAAGCTGTACAGACCATATGGATAACTAGGACTTAGGGACTCCCTCAGTCTGTACTCTGAATAGTTTGTACTAATGTCCGGAGACCAGACGGCATAAAGGAAAAAAACAACCAGAAAGAGCCTCAATGTCGTCAAAGTCTCTTGAAATACACATGTTCTTGTCCTACAATGGCAAAGATTTCAAGTGAATGTATTATGTTTACTTAATTTGATATATATATATATATATATATATATATATATATCTATAAAAACCGAGTTCAAGTGTGTATTGTCTAATTAAATAAATGTGGAAAAATACTAGCTGTAGCGTCTTCTTTTGCTTGCAACACAAATAAATGTGGATAAATACAGAAAAATTGACCAAAATATAAATATGGATAAATACAGACGGAAATGTTAAAAAAATAAATACCATAAAACCGGGAGCCCTATTTATAATGTAACTAAAGTCTTAAAACCTTCTATTAACTGCAATGCTTTTTAATGAGGTGCTATCATGTATATTGGTCCCAAGATGGCTGCCAACACTTCTTGGATGAAGTACTGACAGCCAATCAGATCTCACGATGAGATGTGTGGTTAGGCTCCGCCCAGATATATATGTGATTTTACTTTTGATTTTCTCAGGAACTACTAAACGGATTTACACCATTTAAGCAAAAGGCACAAGTCTGAACTGAGGACTACCTCTTTGCCAAATTTTGTGTAATTCCATTCAGCAGTTCGGGCTGTAGCTGCGTCAACAGGTCCTATGGGAAAATGCATGGGGAAAACGTGTTTTGGGACCCCCCTTTTTTCTCGGCCCCCGCTTGACGAATCACCGTGAAGTTTTCAGGATAGGAACGGACCGGAGCTGGCCAAAAGTTTGGAAAATTTCACGGAGATTCGTCAATCGACACCAACGTTATTCCAAAAAGAATGTTGCAGATTTCCTATGGAAAATAGGTCCTAACTAGAACTACCTACTTGCGACTGCCAGTAGGAGATATATATATATATATATATATCTATATATATATATCTATATATTTTTTTTTTTTTTTTTTAACAAACAAGATCTTTATTGGTATCATCAGTCGTACAGCTCAACCCCTGCCTACATCCCTTCGGGCCGGCAGGGCCAAAGTAACAGTGCTAGGTGGCACGTAGGGGGGGCGGGGCAAAATACACAGCAAGCCGCCTACAACTCCATGTGAGTCCGGCCGCGTCAGGGTGGGGCAGCGGTAACGACACAGGGTGACTTAGATCTCGTTTTTTTTAGGTTTTTCTTCTAATATAATCATTTAACAGAGACAGAACTAGGGAGGGGGAAACCACAAACCGTGAAGTGTGTGCCAGGGTATGCGCGCCGAGGTAGGTCGTGTTAGTATACGCCGTGGGGATGTAGACTGGGGGCGGGTCGGGGACGTCGTTGCTCATGCAATCCTGTTGTGTCTAACCTGGTGAGATTACTCTCCGCCTCCGCGCTAGGGGGGCGCACCCGGCCAGTGTGAAAGGAAGGATGCGATCCATTCGGTGTTGTGGTCAGAGTATCAGGACTCGTGGGAGCCGTGATCTTCCAAAGCCCCGGGCTGGAGGCGGTGGATGGGGGGGGGTGTCCCCGGGCGGCAACAGCGGCGTCCCGTGCGTTCCTGTGGGGGGCCAGGCTTGGGTGAACTGAAAGAGTAGTTGGGTCCATTCCATTGCTAGTGGGTACTTTCTCTGTCCCCTCGCCTCCTCCTCCCTGATTGCTTCCTCCTCCGCCGCCGCCCATTTCCTCACCGCCCCCGCCCACGCCTCCCCAGTTATATATCTATATCTATATATATATATATATATATATATATATATCTCCACAAGCCTTTCCACGATGAAAAAAGCGTTCTTGAGCCCAGTTCCTTTAGCGTGATTATTTATTCAGAAATAGCAAACAAACACCCGACGCGTTTCGGTGCCACTGCACCTTGGTCACGGGTAATCAGCAGTTTGTGCAAAGTGCTACATATAGTGTTTGAACAAAACATAAACATAAAAGTAGGACTACCTGTCCCAACTCAACAAAAAAGACTTTCAAATTTGGCATCCATTTTGTAGTGGTCACATCGTCACAAGTTACTGTTCCAAACATTTTGTAATTGCCACTGATTACAATGTTTTATAGTAGCAACATAAACATAATTGCGCAAATTGGATGCGTGGTAATTTCAAAACAAAAGTAGTGATAAGTCCAGCTCAAGTGAGCATACTACTACAAACAAATGATTTTATCAATCACCACGCAGTTAACCAATCTCGTTGTGTGCTACATTTGATTTACGCCCAAGTGGGCTGTCTCGTAAGTGTTTATGTTTTGTTCAAACACTATATGTAGCACTTTGCACAAACTGCTGATTACCCGTGACCAAGGTGCAGTGGCACCGAAACGCGTCGGGTGTTTGTTTGCTATTTCTGAATAAATAATCACGCTAAAGGAACTGGGCTCAAGAACGCTTTTTTCATCGTGGAAAGGCTTGTGGAGAATTGAATGAGGATCGCTACCTCGCTTGAGCCCGCCACCGCAAAAGCGGCAGGGAAACCAGCGAACTGTTTGTAAAAAAATATATATATATATATATTCACTGAAAAAACCATAGGTTTCACACATGTTATAGTTAGCGGAAATTTTACTGATAAAAAACCAATGAAATTCCCCCGTTATAGTTAGTGCAGGCAACTATAACTCACGCGACCGCAATCCTCTGCTGATGCTAATACTGTATTTAGACACTTATTTGCCCATGTCTTCTTCCATAAATTAGCTATACATATATTACAAATATTTTTTTTTTCATAAAGACACATATGTCATCAGCAGAAGATTGCGGTCGCGTGAGTTATAGTTGCCTGCACTAACTATAACGGGGGAATTTCATTGGTTTTTTATCAGTAAAATTTCCGCTAACTATAACATGTGTGAAACCTATGGTTTTTTCAGTGAATTTGCAAGGTTTTTTAAATGCTAATTCCTAACTATAACATGTGTGAAACCTATGGTTTTTTCAGTGAATTTGTACGGTTTTTTAAATGCTAAGTTACTTTACGCCATTCGTGGCGTGCGCGCCCACTTAACGCAGTTCGTTCCGTGCGCGCACCGTGCGCGCACAGTGAGCACGCGGTGCGCTTCGCGCACCGCGCGCCCACTTTACGCAGTTAGTGCCGTGCACGCACGGTGGGCACGCGGTGCGCTACGCGCACCGCGTGCCCACGTTACGCTAGATGGGCCATGTACGCACGATGCGCTTCGCGCACCGTGCGCACATGGAGGACATATGATGCACTTCGTTTTGAAAGGTAATATTTAAATTTTTCACACCTCTTATAAGCCATGCACAAATGGTCCCCTTCGGGCACCATTTGCACACGGGGTGGGGAGAGTGTGGATAATTGTTTTTTTTTAATATGTTTTTACCGTACGCGTACGGTAAGCGTAATCGGCGAAATTAGCGAAAAAATAAAAATTCCGTTTTTGGCCTTGGGGGATCTTTGGGGACTCCCTCAACATGGCTAGGTGTTTTGGAGCTGTCCAAACAGCCCCTTTACATGTTTTTGTGCTTTGTATTTTAATCCACACTCTCAGTGCGAGAGAGAAAATGGCGGACGCCGCTTCCTGGTTTCGGCCGATTCGAATGTTTACTAAGATCTAAGAGCCAATCAGAATCGCGCTCGCGCACGCCACCGTACGCGTACGGTAAGCGTACCGTAAGCGCACCGTAAGCTGGCTCAGATATATATATTGATTTAAAGGCTATTTTCTCAGAATCTACTGAACAGATTTACACCAAACCTACAAAAGGCACTTCCTTGACCTGAGGACTACCTCTCTGCCAAATTTCTAGTAATTCTGTTCAGCCGTTCGGGCTGTAGCTGTGTCTAAAGGTCCTATGGAAAAATGCATGGGAAAAACGCGTTTTGGGACCCCCCTTTTATCTCAGCCCCCGCTTGACGAATCCCCCCGAGACTTTCAGGGTAGGAGCGGAGCGTAGCGCCCCACCTATTTTGAAAAATTCGCGAGGATTCGTCGACCGGCGCCAAAGTTATTCAAAATAGAATGTTGCGGATTTCCTATGGAAACGTGGTCCTAACTATAACTACCTACTGGCGACCGCCAGTAGGTAATATATATATATCTATATCAATATGAACCTTGACCTTAACAGATGCCCATCCTGGCGGGTCGGGCTTGAAAACAATGACCACTCCATGCCTGCCTTGAATAAAAGAAGTTGCCACAAACCATTCTTGTTGGAGGGCTTGCTTCTCACGCGGTGAATCAGCGTGAGCATTTCAATGCATATGATAGTAGTGACGTTACTTTCAAGCCCCAACCCGCCAGGATGGGCGTCCGTTACTGTCAAGGTTCATTTTGATTATATTCGAAGTGGAGGCCCGCCAGCTGTGCACTGGAGATTATGGAGAACTTGGCTGAGATGATGCCGCCGCTCACGGGGTGCTTGTGCCACTGTTAGAGCGGGAGGCCTGAGTGCTGATAAATTTGTGACTCGACTGCATTACAGCCAGGGTTTGCAGGAGTATTTAATCTTGTACTGCAAGAAGGGGAGAAACATCACAAAGTTGCAACACTCAGGTATTGACTATTAAACAGGTTACGAAATACAGAAAGATAAGTGCTTTAATGACTATTTGATACTATTGTTGATGTTCTGCCCTGCAAGGAATTGGATTCATATGAGGCATTAAGAAGGGCAGTGATCTTCAAGTTTGTTAATGAAGCATTTACCAATTCATACTGAAAAAGAGACTCCTGGAGTTTTACTCACTAAAGCAAAGCATTGTGGACATGGTAGTCCTGTGAAATGGGGGATATCGAAATTAGTGACCTATTGACTCACAAATTAGAGACCTTTGTACATCGGCACTGTATGAACTAAAATTGTCATTTTGACCCCGCAACAATCAAACAAATTGTTTTATACCAGCAGTGTATCTTCACAGGAGTCCTTTTTCAATGTTTTTTTTTTTTCTACAACAGATTTTATTGTTGACAGATACAGTAGTCCCAGGTTGCACCAGGGCTGCAATTGTATACATATCATAGCAATGATAAATATGTCAATTTTAACAATGTATAGTTGTCGGCGGATGAAATATGCAGAAAATTGAATTAAACACAAATAAAAGTTATACACTAGTAACAACAATGTCACAGAGCCCATATGCATATTGTCGTACAAAGTCTCCTTTCACAACATATTAGTATTGATACAATTATTCTGAAGATAAATACCCAACATGTGATCTTTATGGCAATTCTTCATTACGTATCGCAGGGGGAATAGGCTCAAGATACAAAACCTGGTAATCAGCCCACCGCTTCCAGATCTTCAGATGTTTTGGAGGACATCCATGTGCCGAGAAGATCGGCATTTCTAACCACATGGAAAAGTCCAGGCCTTGTTTCCAGGCTCTTATAGATGGTGGTGAAGTTCCCTTCCAGGCCTTGGCAATGTCTCGCTTAGCAAGAGTAAGCCCCAGGAATAGCAGATGTCTTTTATATCTGTTGCCTTCAATACCCAGAGTAATATTAAGTATGGTTAAACGCGGTGACTGTGGAATGTCCCAACCCAGCACCTCAGATAGACAGGCCAGCACCCCACGCGAAAACCGTGAAAGAGCCATACACTCCCAAATCGTGTGAAGGAAGGTGTCCTTAGTGGTTCCGCAACGCAGACAAAGGGGGGATGTAATCATCCCGGCGTGCCAGAGCCTATAGCGAGTGAAATAAACACGGTCAAGATATTTAGACTGTATAAGACGATGGCGCGCAGCAATGGCCGCCCCTCGCGGGGACTCTAGAGCCTCAACCCAGTCATCCTCATAGATTGGACCGAGATCTTTCTACCAGACCTCTCTGATCCTACTAAGTGTAGTGTGGCTATTAGTGACCAAGGTGCGATATAATGCAGCAATTTTGTGCTGGCCCATTTCGCCAAGGAAAGCCTTGGTCTTGACGGGATTAAAGTCAGGAATATTGTCTTGCTGGGCAAGGTACGGGGAAAACGCATGGCAAAATTGTAGATATTTATAAAATTGAGACCAATGCATTTGAAATTCGGTTTGTAGCTGCTGGAATGATTTCAGGGTCTGACCCTGAAGGATGGCACTAATTTTTGATATAACGATAGAATCCCAAACGACGAAGCCCTGTAATTCAGCCAATTGGGGCAGATGGCCATTGCGCCAAAGCGGAGTCTCTTTCATGAGTTTGCCCCACCATGCCATCCTACGCAGTGTCTGTCGCCATATCACAAAAACTGTCCTAGTAGCGGGCGGCAGCGGTTTGAGCGTCACACTAGAATGTAAAATTGTGTGCAAAGACCTAAAGTTCATTAACCAACGTTCAACGGTGTATGCAGGGTCATGTCGAACCCCATCCCACCAGTCATTTAAAATGAGGAGATGAGAAGCTGCATGATACGCCTCGATGTCTGGAGTTGCGATACCCACGCAGTATGTAGACTGGAAGCATGTTCTTAGAGCGACACGCAGCAAGCCCCACCCCCCAATCCCCCCCCCCTCCCCCATCCAAAGGAAATGACTGGAGATTATGTTGAATTGGTGAAACCATGCATGCAGTATTGGGTAGGCATGATTTTGAAGTTGATAAAGAAGGCGGGGTAGCGAGACCATTTTAAAACTAGCCGGCTGACCGACCGAACAATAAGGGCAAATGTGACCAGACACGTACCTGTACTTTGACCTGAGTCAGCAGAGGAGCATTATTCTTATTCCAAGAGGCGGGTTGTGACGCGGACAAAAACACCCCAAGATACTTGAAGCCATCTGGGACCACCGTAACCTCATGTGTCCATGTCCCGAGTTGACCCCCCCCTCCTCCCACGCAGGGGCCATAGGAACGATTTATAAGCCTTCATGTAGAGACCAGAGTTTTCGTCGAAGATTTGGATTATACGTAGCAGATGTGGGCCAGTCCTATTTGGGCATGTGATAAAAAATAAGACATCGTCGGCGTACAGTGATATTCGACCGGAGACCTCCCTTGACTATTTGAAGCCCTGTACCTTGGCATCCATGCTTACCCACGGTGCGAGTGGCTCCATAGCGAGTGCAAAAAGATAGGGAGAAAGAGGGCATCCCTGCCTGCTGCCCCTTCCAATGCGAAATGGCTGTGAGGTTGAATCAGTAATACGGACCGAGCCGGTGATGTCTGTGTATAAGAGGCGAATATATTTAAGCAATCAAGGGCTAATATTTAGCCGGTTTAGGAGAGCGAAAAGGTAGGTCCAGTTCAGGGAATCAAAGGCCTTGTTGATAAGGGAAGTCAGTCGTTCCACCAAGTTCCACGACAGGGGCGGGGGGCATATACACAGGCCAAGGTGAGACGCTTGCCATAAACTGTGCCTGTCGCCACTATGTACCTACCCTGGGGGTCAGACCAGGTCCTATCATGTATAAATGGTACTCTTCGATGGATTAATATCGCAGCCCCCTAGATCACCTAGTGAATCCAAAGTGATAGGTCTGAACAAAATCAATCTCGCAAGGCAGGGTCTCTTATTACCTAGTAAAAGGGTCTTTTGTACCATAAGAATATCTGTATTGTAACACTTGGCCTGGCGGAGTATGGCTCCTCTTTTGATCTAGTCTAGCAAGCCTCGAATATTCCAGCTAACGATGTTTAAGCGCCGCAACTGGGTTTCAGTCATAGCGGTAGTTGATATGCAAAACGACCAATATGTGGGTTGTTTGATACGACTGGACTCTATACATGTAGTAGTACATTGTAACACAAAAAAAGAACGTATCTTCCCATAAACCCCTCCCCCTCCCTCGCCCCCCTCAATACCTCCAAAAATAATGAAGCATCTGTCGCGGTGTAGCAGACGTCCTGCCCCCAATGGGGGGTAGGAACCTCTCTCAACCAATGGATCCCCAATAAACATGAATACATTAAAATGTCTACAAACCCACCAAAATGTACAGGTTCGTGTAACCTAAATATAACCAGCCATCAAGAAAATGTGCCCTTACAAAATGTTCTGCCAGCATTCTATGAAGGTGTAGAAGATTGTTGACACTCTGTTATCCGTCTATGAGAGCTACTGCAGCCTTGGGATCTTCTCCTAGAGCGCGATCGGCGCTGTTGTTTTCTGCCGGCCCTGAGTGGATCCTGTCCTGGGCCCCAGGACGACGCATCTAAGTCCACGCCTGGGGATACGTGTGGACACAATTTGATTAATTTGTCTGTCCACGCGATCACTTCTTGGGGAGACTCAAAGAAATAGGTCTGTGACTTGTAGGAGACACGCAGGCAGAAAAAGTAGGGAATATTGAATTTTCAGGCCACGTAGGCGAGCTTTTGCCTCTGCGAATGATTTCCTGCGCTGGTGGACAACTTTAGTGTAGTCTGGGAGAATCTTGATAGGTTGGGAGCCGTACGTAAGAACTCCTTTCAGCCTTGTATGTTGGACTATCTCGTCTCGGTCCTTATAATTAAGGAACTGGTTGATTATTGTACGGGGACATGCCCCACGAGGCGGCCTCGGCTTCATGGCGCGATGCACCCGTTCGATTATAAAGCATGTAGATAAGGTGTCGGGAGGGAGCCAATCATTCAGCCACTTGGTTAGGAACTTAACTGTCTTATTATTCTCGCAGCCCTCGGGAAATCCCACAAAGCGAAGATTAGTCAGTCGATCTCGGCCCTCGGCATCCTCCACCCTCGCCACCAGGCCACATGTCATTTCATTAGCCCGTGCGCACCCTTCCTATTTTTATGGTACGCCCCGGACCTGGTCCAATTGGAGCAGAAAAACTCAGCCATTGATGCCTCGCAGATCACTAATGGCGTCCCCAAGGTTAGGGAGAACCTTGGTTAGATCTGTTCACCACAGCTGAGAATGCACAATGTTGGCACTTCTACATGCTGGAGTGTCCAAGGCTGCAGTCGCTCAGACGTATTTCATCTTGAGTGGAGCTCAGTACTCCTATATGCCTTTCCACCGATACCACTCCTGTCTGGAGTTCTCAAGAAGATCAAAAACAACCAGCCCAAGTCATCTTAGTGGCTCTGGACTGGGCACGGATAGTATGGTATTCCGAACTCCTGCCCATGAGCATCTGTCCTCCAGTCAGGGTGCCGTTCAGGAGAATTTCTGTCACAGTAACAGGGCAGGATGCTGCACCTGAACCTGTCCACTCAGCCTTCATATGTGGAGCTCGAGCAGTGACTGGTGAGGGGTTTTGATCTCCCTCCCAAAGTATGTGATCTCTTTCTGGCAGCCAGACGTTCTTTTACCAACACTATCTATGCCTGCTGATGGAACTAGTTTGTGTCTTGGTGTACATCTAATTCAACTGACCCTCTGTCTACACCCTTGCCTGAAGTCCTTCTGTTTTTTCTCTTGCTGACCCGGTAAGGCTTTGCTTTTAGCACAGTTAAAGGATATCTTTCGACCATTTTTGCCTTTCTACGGTTGCCTGACCAAGCTTCCCTGTTTGTCACCTGTTGTGTCTAGATTTCTTAAAGGCGTGCAGCGTATGTTTCCTCCATCGCACTTCATTATGCTCCAGTGGCACTTGAATTTAGTTCTTGTCTTAATGTGTTCTCCTTTTGAGCCAATGCACAGCTACCCTGTATGGCTACTAACTCTGAAAACTGTCCTCCTTTTCGCAATAATATCTGACAGGAGGGTTAGAAAATTGCAGGCGTTTTCAGTTGACCCTCCCTAAACTTCATTTTACCCAGACAAGCTGGTTCTTCAAATTAGAGCATCTTTTCTGCCAAAGGTGGTACACTTTTCACATCTGGCGCAACTTCACCCTGCCTATCTTTTCCCCCTCTCCTCATCCTTCTAAAGAGGAGGAAAGACGCCATCGCCTGAATACAAAAAAAACGTTATCCTTCTATATTGATCATACCAAAGAATTCTGGGAGGACGATCAACTCTTTGTTGGTTTTGCAGTGGCAAAGAAAGGGAAAGCAATTCAGAAGAGACCCACCTCTCAATGGATCACTCTCTGTATTAAGGTCTGCTATGCAATGGCCAGGAAACAGCCTCCATAGGGCTTACAAGCTTGCTCTACCAGAGCTGCGTTTGCTAGAGGAGTCCCATGTCTATCGGGCAGGCACATGGGCATCGTTGCCTCAACAGCCAAGTCCAGCGAAATGGGTATTTTTCCCATTTGGTACTCCAGACTTATTAGTTTAAAAGATCCACCTCCAGAGAGGTAAGGAATCTATCAGAAGAGCAAGTTACTTACCTTCGGTAAAGATCTTTCTGACCGTTACTCTCTCACCTCAGATTGCTTATGACTGGCCCCTACCCCACCTTCCCTTTCTATTAACTGGACTCTTTTCACTGCTAAAAAGGTACCAGATTTAGAGATTTGCGCACTAGTCATGCCAACCTGCTGATGGGCTCTTTGCCTGTGGCCACGGACAGGCTATAAGGCAATGGACGTCTGCGCAGATGGGTGCCACTTATATGGCTCTGCTTGTCACTTCTGGAGCATACTGACACCAGGGCAGAGCCGCACTACACCACCTTCCAGCAGGAAAACTGCTTTAAAGTTTCCAGATCCAGTCTGACCGTTGAGGAATATTCACAAGGTGAGAACTCTGTGGTTAGATATAGTATCCACCAGAAAGATCATTTCTGAAGGTAAGTAACTTGTTCATCTCTCCAATTAAATCGTCTAGTTGAGAGATTGTTGGTAGTGCAGAAATCATTATTGGAGCAGTGCTAATTTTTCCCCTTTTAAAAACATTTTGATACTATTTTCTGTACTTTTAAAACTCAAAGAAGATTTAAAATGGCCACATGCAGCTCCAGATGTGATGGTGTCACTTCCACACAGACTTACTAAACCAAATTTGTGTTGGATGCAATAATGTGTTTCACCTGATAGGCAAAAGTGAACATATGGGCTCAAAATCAAGCAAAATAGTGCCCTCGGTTGCAATGATTTGACGTACCAGGATTATTGAGGCTTGGGTATTCAGCACCATTGGTTCTGAAACCTCAGACCCCTGATCGGAGGTTGGACTGTGTAAGAAATGTGATTATTTTTTGGTGGGAGAGGGTAATTACCCACCTCCAGGAATAACTCTTGTCAGGGTGGACCCTCAAAGACACTAAATGAACCAGCAGCCAACCCCATGGAGCTATGCCTCAGGTCCAACAGTCTCAATTTAGGGCAATGTGTAAAGACTATATGCAGTACTAAAATCATAATAAAGTCCATATGCAACACAATAAATATTTTAAACTGAATTGGGAAAATAGAGTAAAGAACAATAAGTAAAATGACACCAAAATGACAACTATCAAATAAGGTGAACTGGAGATATGATTTTCAGAACCATAAAGTGGCAATGATAGTCAATGGTCGTGGTAGGCCCGGATGTAGGCGCAATTTAACAGTGAGAGTGATGGAGCGCTGGTCAGATACACTAACCAGGTTCCTCCTGGTGAAAGACTTTATATTCTGACTTTAGCCTTTCAAACCCCATTCCACCACAGGATTACATTTCTGAAGCACCCCGAGACTTCAGGGCAGGAACTTAGAGACTCACATGGTGACAAGCATAGGAAAAAGCAGGGTGCACTCAAATCCAGCTGGGCAGTTGCAAGAAAAGTCCTCTTATGGCTTGTCGTGTCCCTGTAACTTTAACAGGTGTTCAGCCTTATGACCCTTGGAGTACAATTCTTTGTCCTGGGTACACGAGGGAGAACGGGTGAAATCTTCTAGGCTCTTCTCAGCTTTCAGTCCTCTTCTGATCTTTCACCAGTCCAGAAGTGATTTGAAGTGGTCGCATGGATATGCCACATTTGTGCCTGACATGAGCTAGTGGGTGGGAATGACTCCTCTGCATGCCTTAACCTATGGGTTAAACATTACCAGTGCCAACTCTATCCACTTTGGGCATTTTCAAGGTGGCAAAAGTCTTCAACCACACTAAAATGGGCTCTGAGGGCTGGGTGTTTGGCAGGGGAGTGTACTATTGTAAGCCTAGTGTCCTTCCATACCCAACACTAAAGTCCAATTTGGAGCTGTCAATTTACCCTCAATAAACCCAGAGACAGAAGTTTGGGAGAACAAAGGAGGGTTTCCAGCACTCAGACAGTGGATAGACAAGAATTGTTTTGACATCCTGTTGAAGTGCGCCCCAAGTGTTACATGTAAAACCCCAACAGACCTGTGAAGCAGTATTTGAGACTGCAGCAGGATTTGACACTAATGTCAAAAGTTGGCCCTCTGTGATTGCCGCCTGCCGGCTGGGGTTGCGGATATAGGAAGGGCCGACTAACACTTGCCTGTGAAAGGGGCAGCCTCTTTGAAGTACACCGCAAGTATAGTATGAACTATATATCACCTGAAGTGTGCAAGATGGAGTCTTGAAGCAAGTAGTCATATATATTCTTTTTAGGCTCCGAGAACAAGCAGCACTAAGCTTGGTAATTACTTGTTATCAGTGATTAAAGGGAAAGCCAGTACTGACCTTAGGTGAAGTGACATTTTACCATCTTCCTCCCACATTGGCGAGGCTGCATTTGATGCTTTTACAGCCTTTAAAATTCTGCAGTATTAATTGCAAGCCAGGGTTATTGACTTTCTCAATGTTTGTTTACCTCCGAGGATAATACATTTGAGAAACCAACAAATCCCATTGGAAAAAAGATGTTTCCGATTTTTGCAATGCAGCATCTAAAAACAGCCATTTGTTTTCTAGTATAATTTGCAAGACCTATAAAAACCCTGTATCCATATGTCAAAGCCCATTTGCATGATGTTGGACAACACCATAAGCGTAATTTTCCCTGTCCACAGCCACACTGTTTTAGATGGGGCGACGGCTGATGCAGAGCTTTACATGGCTAATCTGTCCTGCACTCTGCTCTAGGCAATCCAGTGGGGGTGTTTAATTGGGATGGGATGTTGAGTAGAGTGTCCGGTCGCAGGTAGAGGAGCGCAGCAAACACCTGTAGTGCATGGTAGGAAACCATCCTTAGCTGCAATTGGCCCCTGAGAAGTCTTTCACAGGGACCACAAGGACCAGTCACAGGCAGGAATGAATTGAGGTTGTTTTCATGGCATTTTAAGTGCATGGGTAAGGTATACTAGAATGATAATCTGAGGCACATATTTTCATTTTTATCTTGTCATTCCATAACACATGGTTTATTCAGGGAGTGGCTAGGTGATTGAAACATTAATGATTCAACATTGAATCTTTCCTAAGATTGCATACTCTTAGATTATTATTTTGCTTCAGGACATAATTAATTATTTTGTCAGCATGTGAACCTGTTGAGCTTTCCAACACTGGAAAAATGCAGTTAAAGGTAAGTAAGGATTTTTTTTCATCCTGAATGTTCTCTGCTTAGAACATTCAGCTCACTTGTTCCTGTATTTATTCCTAACTTAATTATTCGAATAGTATGTGACCTTTTTAATGAGCATCTATTTTATATATGATATATTTGTTCAGAAATTCGTGGTAGGTAACATTCTACATGTTTATTTGTAGCTGGAGGAGGTGAAGGCTTCGGAGAGGAATCTAAGGGTCCGTGTAAAGAGTCTGACAAATGAATTGGCGATGTACAAGAGAGGGTAAGGGTATGTTGCAAATTTGAGTGGCAAATTGTTACTGGTAGTCACACTGCACAAGCATAACAAAACAACTGCTTTATGCATTACACACAATAATATGCACAACATTAAGAATGGCATAAGTTTAGAGTGCACAGAAGGGCAATGAAAAATGTTTTAGTGTAATTTTGAGCAACTGGAAAGACTTTTAAGAATAATTCTTTACTCACATGCTTTGAACTCCTTACTCGTTTGGCTCCCCATCATGGAATGATCCTTGATAGGTATGAACATAAGTATATCTTTAACTTAGTGCTAGGTCCCAGAAAAAAATTCAAGAGTTAACATTTTAATTTTGAAAATGATTTTGCAGATAAAGCATACAATAGTTCCATCTTTTTATGAGGGCAATTAAAAAACACTCAGAAGTAAAATGTATTGTCTCTTAAAAAAGAAACAATGATGTCCACATGCATCATTCATTCTATAGAAGAATTGTTACACTTTCCTTTTAAAGTATCCACATGCTACACTGTCCTAACAGCCCCAGTTTGGCACTTTATTTCTCAGCTTTGCAAGGAGAAGATCACAAAACTGTCTATGGACATTTTCAGCTTTTTGTTTTACTTGTAAACTTGAAGATTATTTTGAGTCTGTTTAAAAAATTTAACTGTGTTTTAAGTTTGAGCATTTCTAGTTATGATTGTAAACTTTATTTTTGGCTCTTTTCTCACATGAGATTTCTCTAATCCATATTTTTATTCTTGATGGGGGGGATTGTTTTCCAAGGTTTCTTTTTGTGATGAGAGTTTTGGAGATTAATTGTTCTTGTAAATGCCTTCTGGTGGTGATGAATAGCTTCTGATGGAATAATTTATGTAGCATAGAGGACTCTGAACTGGCCCTATGTTACTCAATTATTTCTGTCCCTGTTCTGTATAAGTCTTTGACTTCTCAGCTGGTTTGGTACTTCCATGTCAATGTTGACGGCACCTTTACCTTGTCTAGTGAGTTGCTTGACAAGTTTCCAAAAGCAAAATTGTGTCAACAGTACAATATTACCTGCATAAGAGGCCCATTTCATTGAGGTGGTCCATAAGGCAGTGTTTTCCACTAATGGAGATACCATCAAGGGTCATAGTTTAGAGGACAACCTGCAGTTCTCAGACCAATAGATTTCCTAAATGGGTCTTAACGTCATTTCTAGCATACTCTTCAGATGACAAAGAGCTTAAATCCAGACATCAGGTTTTTCTGGATTCACATGCTGTGGATTTTTCTGCCATCTAGTGGTTGGGTCTAGAATTCTTGTAAAAAAACCTTTGTCCTTCTAATATTTCAGTTTTTTGTTGCTGGGCATCAACGGACCTCTATTTGGTGTCCCCTTGTAAAGTCGTTGTGCTTCCTCTGGAAGCTTCCACCTTTCATCGCCCTTTTCAGATTCTTTTTTTCCGCCGTAGGGTCTGGATCTATGTTGAAGGAGCTCCAACAATTTGGAGAAACAATTCTCGAAAAACAATTCTCGAAAAACTCCAAAAAATGGCATCAAAAGTCAACCGGACTTCAGTAAAAGGTCCCAGAGAAGGGCTAGTTTAGGAAGTGTGTACCTCTTCAATGACTACGGAGAATGCACGTGCAGGGGGCTCCCTGTGTGTGGTGATGGAAAAGACACTGTTCGAGCTCTGCAAAGATTGCAATCACAAGTTTGCCCAGAAGGACCAACATCTGGTCTACAACCTCTGCCTGCCTTTAGATCACCGAAATAAAGACTGCAACACGTGGTCGGCCTTCAACCCGAAGACATTGAGGGTGAGAGAGAGGCAGAGAAGAGCCAAATACACCATGCAGGGCCAACATATAGCACCGTCCCTATGAGATCTGGGCCTTTCAAGTGACGAAGAGGAGAAAGTTGCAGAAGGACCAGAAGGAGAGACTGAGTCCGACATCCAGGTCGTAGAAGTCGAAACACTAGGGGGAAGAAGTCTCATTTGAGAGGTAAGAGAATCATTGTCCCAAAAGATAAACTTAAGTCCTCGAAGGGAGCCTTGGGGACCACGCACATGACAACCGCAGTCGTGCCCTGAGACAAAAATGCCCTTGGATCCTTCAAAAAGGACTCTGTACAGGAAAGACCCCCGAAAAAGAAAAACTTTGAAGCTTTGAAGGGTGGTTGCGGAAAGGACTCATCAACGTCAAAATAGAAGTGGTCGAAATCTGAAAGCCACTGTTCACCATCGGCACTTCTACAAAAGAGCCTCCAACAACGAAGAGAAAGGCTGAAACTCTCTACGGCGAAACACAAGCGACAGAAATAGGAAGAGAAGAAGGCTTCAGGCCGAAATGGTTAGTATTTGATAGAGAAAAAAGGACTTCGAAAGTCTAGAGCAATTTTAAATCCCTACTAAGAGCTCAACGATAACATCTCCCACCGCACCCTAATCACAAGACTCCACAACGCCGGCATCCACGACAAGGCTTTGGACTGGATTCACTCCTTCCTCACCGGCCGGACCCAGCAAGTGAGACTACCACCGTTTTTCTCAAAACACATGGAGATCAGCTCTGGAGTACCCCAAGGTTCCTCCCTGAGCCCCACCCACTTCAACGTCTAAATGGCCCCCCTCGCAGCCATCATCAGAAGCCTCAGACTCAACATCATCTCCTACGCCGATGATACCCAGCTGAGCATTTCCCTCACCAATGAACCAACAACCACCATAAACAAGTTCCACAGTGGAATGGAGGCCGTTGCTACCTGGATGAAAGACAGCTGCCTCAAGCTCGATTCGGACAAGACCGAAGTACTCCTCCTGGAACCCACCCCTTTAGCCTGGGACGGCTCCTGGTGGCCAGCCACTCTGGGAACCCCTCCCACCCAAACGGACCACAAACGCAACCTCGGCATCATACTGGACTCCTCACTCACTATGAACTGCCAAATCAACACAGTTTCCTCATCCAGCTTCTATACGCGATTCATGCTTTGAAATACCTTCAGATGGATCCCCCAGAATCCAGAAAGACAGTCACCCACGCACTCATCACTAGCAGAGTCGACTACGGCAGCGCACTCTAGGCCGGCTTTAGCCAGAAACAGCTCAAGAAACTACAGAACATCCAAAACGCGGCAGCCTGACTGACTGGTCCTCGACTTCCCCGCCGCAGCCATGTCACGCAACACCTCCAGCAGCTCCACTGGCTCCCAGTCAACAAGAGAGTCACTTTTAAGCTCCTCACTCACGCCTACAAAGCTCTACATGAAGAACCAGCATACCTGAACCATGTACCTGCCAGACAACTCCGATCCTCCCAACTTGCCCTTGCCTCCATCCCCAGGATCCACAAGACCAGAACAGGAGGAAGGTCGTTCTCCTACCTCACCGCAAAGACCTGGAACACTGCCCCTGTACCTCAGGAAATCCGCGTATCTGACTCAATTCAAGAAGAACCTCAAGACCTGACTCTACGAATGATCCTCCACCCAGTCCAACCAGCAGCCCCCCTCCTCCAGTGCTATGAGACCCTCAGAGGTGAGTAGCCACGATTTACAAGTCCCCTATTGATTGATTGATTGATCGAGTAAGGGGAAAAAATGTGGAACACCAGAAATAGATCTCTTTCCAACGCTCCAGAATGCACAATGCCAACCTCCAGGCAGTAGAACCACCAACCATGGGAAATGCACTATGGATAGACTAGTTAAGGATATTTGCGTATGCTTCCCCCCCATACCACTACTTCACAAGGTGATAAAAAGTGCAGAATCAGCAGTATGACTTTGATACTAATTGCTCCACAATGGGCAAGACAAACGAGGTTCTCAGAACTAATGGAGATATCTCAGGGGAGAATTCACAAATTGCCAAACAGACAAGATCTGTTATCAATGCAAAAAGGAAGGATGTTTCACCCAGAACCAGAGTCTTTAAGCCTGGCAGCATGGCTGCTGAAGCCTTAGAACTCAGACACATATAGTTACCTGAAAAGATAATGTCTGCCTTAAGAGAGGCAAGAAGACCTTTAATCAGAAAGTGTAACATAGAACACAAATAATAGCAGTGATACTCGCTCTGGTGTCTTAAGGAAGGTTTACTAAAAAAGAAGACTAAGGATAGGACAGTACTAAAGTACTGAACACATCTAATGGATTGCATGTGTGCTGTAGATGCACGTGCTTTGCATACTCCTGCCATCTAGTGTTGGGTCCGGATGTTTGCAAGTTTTTTTCCTCTCTGTGATAATGTGTATGAGCAACAACTCCATTGTTAGATTGCTTTCTTTCCACCATTGGGTTTGGATGTGTATTGCGGCACTCCTGTTCGAGACGTGATGGTCCCCGAGGCATGCAGTCCCTGGGGCTGCGGAGGGGGGGGGCTGCGTGCCCCCGCATACAATTAAATAAACCCCGGGGAGGTGGCGGTCCCCGGGGGCTCCCGCAGGCCCCCTGCAAATTAATTATGCATTGCCCCTGGGACCGGGCCCACCCGGGGGCTTATATAAAATGAAGCGCAGGAGTACACCGTTCATTTTTAAAAGAAAATGTGTCCAGATTCGCGCACCCAGCGCAAATTCGGACCCCCTGAGCAGGCCTAGGGGGTCAGGGTGTTTGTACCCTTGTCTACAGTATTTGCTGTGCTGACGAGCTCACAGCCCTGAGGCTTTTGAGGTCATGTGCTCGGTAAAAACATTGCCTTAATGACCAATCTCCACCCACTGATGACGTGAGGATGACATTTGCCTCGGGTGTTCTAGCCTGAAGTCCTGATTCACAGGGGCTTTACCTCAGTCAGGTAGTGAAGAGGATGGTCACCCCACCCTTTCCCAACTCATCACAGGGGGCTGGGTCTTGTCCTGTGACAAGTTGGGAAAGGGTGGGGTAGAGGCTGCAGGCAGGCTGCAAGTTGAGAAATCGAGTCTACGCTTTGTGTTATTGCACACTGTGCAGACTCGAGATGTCTTCTTCCCGCGCTGCCATTTATTCCAGGACTGTGTGGACTGTGGACACCATTCATTTGAGCTCCTGCTCCAGTGTCTACAGGTGCGTGTCAGCGTCAGCTAGAAGCCTTACTCACCAATGACAGTCTTGTCAGTTCTAAGACAGCAGGCAAAATAAGAAAGCAAAAAAAGAAAAGCTTAGCAGCTATTGCATGCTGAATTTGCTGTAATTCAGTAAAGCTTAGCAGCAGTAACAAACTATTTGCTCTGCCAGAGTCTGTTAAACCAGCGTCTGTACTGAGCGAGTTACCTGCATGAAGTTTTATTTGTTTTCGACTATGTAAAAGGAGATGAGCTGAGTAAACCCCTCTGTTTTCTCAGTAAAAGATGAGGCAGTGGATCCAGGGGGTGGGGGAGAGGGCAAACGTGCAGAGGGGAATTTTGCACTGAAACAACACTGTCTGGAACTCAGGTCACAGGACGGTTGTTAAGCCATGGTCAGTTAACCCAGCAGCAATTGCATGTGCCAGTTGGCAGCCCCCACCACAGATTTGCTGTTAGGAATGGTCTCGCACTAGCACCCAGTTTGCAGGTGCAGTGCAAATTGGCTCAAACTAAGGGCCATTTATTACATGGTAACATTTAGCCTGCAACATCAGCAAACACGCTTAGCCGAGCAATGAGCAGTCGCAGTGTTCACAGTTGTAAAGTCGATCCTCGCACCACAAGGTGCACAACAAGGATCCACTGATATCTACTGTATGGTACAGATAACAACAGAGCTGCTCTATGGGAGGCTACTTGTAAGCACTCCCAACTCCCGGAGCTTTTCCCTGTGTTGTTTTTTTTATGCCCATGCATTTGATTGGCCATTGCGTAAGGCTTTCACAAAAGAAAGCACGCAAATGGCCAAAAGCGTGGGTATGTCCCGCCTTATCTTTAAATGTTCCCTCCCATAGCCTATGTGTCTCAGGAGCGAGGGCAGCAATTACCGGCAGGCAGGCTGCATTCCAGTATCAGGTTACTTTCCCCAACATGGGCGCTATGGCTTTCGCGGTCGCGCTGGGTTTTTCTCCCTACACCCCATCCGCTTCCAGTCTCCTATGATGGCCTCTAGTTCGGCCAAAAACATGCTCGCCTCATGTACTGTTTATTCTTTTAGGTAGTTGGATGTTTCCATCGCAGACTTGTGGCTTCTTTGTATAAATTGCCTTTCCAGTGTAAATCTTGACAAGGAAATGTTTGTGTTTCGTGACTATACCACCTACTCCAAGGATTCCAGCCTTGGCGGGCAGCTTTCTTGTTAGAAAAAAATCCAACAGGGAGGGGCTTTCTGTGTTTACCAGATCAGCGAGTGCACAACCCCTTAAATATTCAGCTGTTTTAGGTACTTGACCGGAGCGAGTTATGCGCCACATTCAACTTCCTCTAGAATTTTGAATGAAGGGAAGTCTTTTAAATCTAAAGGCATACTAGGGCTGTTAAAAATCAGATTTCTAAAAATGTAAATAATAGGGTCAGTCTTACTACAGGCTAAAGAGAGATGACAAAAACGGAGAAAGAAGCAGTTTCCTTACTTTGATATTGCAAAAAAACCCCCAAAAAACTCTTCTCTTCCGTAAACGTGATTACATTTGCAGGTGTTTCCTGGCCCTGCAGAGGCGTACATTGGAGACATGTCTTGAGTTTTCCGTGTGGCATGCACGTGTCGGTTCTCTTCCCTCCACCCAAGAGGGTTCACCGAGCAACGGTAGTTCTGGTAATGTCTTCTGCACTCAAGGCCCCGAGGACTCAGTGGGCGGTTCTGGGTCTGCGAGCTCACTGGGCGGAAGAGTGCTGGCTGATGTGACTGTCCTGAGGCTGCCTTTTAAAAGTTGTCAGCAAAACTTGAAAAGCGCTGGGCCTCTACTAATGCCCTAGCAGCATAAATGAATTTTAAAGATGTGAAAAATAGTCTGCCCCGTAAACCTCTGTAGTGTAACTAACTACACATGTATGGCGTGTCTCGTTGGCCATTATTTACTCCTGTGTGTCACCTGAACCCAGTGAAAATGGGGGCAGCACCCGAGCAGAGGATGAATATGCAAATTCATTTCAAAATCTTTATTCTGCATCTAAAAAACACCATAAAAGCACATAACAATAAAAAGATAAAAACATTCATGAAAATCCATGCTGATATACATCAAATACAGTACTAATTTTTGATTCAACAAACCCCTCTTGTTTTCCTTATTGTTAAGGCCATCTTCAAGAAATTCACCACACAAAACAGAGTCCGAGAGTCATTTACCATTTGTAGGTGTAGCAAGGCGACCCTGGCCTGCTTGAATTTAGCCTGTTTTAAAATACCAACTAAAAATCGACGTCTCGGCACTGAATAAAATGGGCATAACAATACAAAATGAAGGGTGTCCTGAGGAGATGGTAGATCGCAGCCACAGGGACCCTTCTGCTCAACCGAAACAGTAAAACCATGAGGCACAGATAACAAATGATGTAAAAGATTGAGCCTAAAACGGGTGATTAAAAACCTATCCTGAGCATTACACATAAGAGTCAAATACGGTTCCATCCCCACCACCGTTTTCAACATATTGTAAGCTATAACAGAGTTCTTACCCCCTTCTTTTGTTTCTCTCTGCAATTGGACATAGTTAAAATATCTTTTCATCACCAACTTCCTGTCCAAACGAGTAATTACCATGGGGGTACTAAAAAGGTTTTTACATCCAATAGACTCAAGAGAGGACTTTACATGTCTCAGCCAAGGAATGGACAGCCCTTTATCCCTACTGATGCTGTCCAAAATTATTTGCCTGTTTAGTTCAGCCTTTGGGTTCGCCCAAATCCTAATCCAGGCCATAATCGGCTTCAAATGAACCACATCCTCTATATAAGCCAATCCTAGTTCCTCATGAGTAACATAAGACGAGGTATTTTGGGGAATGTTAAGTAGGGATCTCAGGTATTTATTCTCCTCTATCTGAAGCTGATGGGCTTCTCTACAGCCCCAAAGTTCAGCTCCATATAACACCTTTGCGCAGCAAATTAAGGTGTACAATCTTGCTATCTGCTCTGGGGACCACCGTCCCAGCCTACGTCCATAATTCATAATAGAGCCTGTGGCCGAGACTAGCTTTGTGCATCGTTCCTCCAGCAAAATTTTAATATTTAATCGCCCATCAAATAAAATGCCTAAATAGGAAAAATGTTGTACTTTCCCAATGCTATTATCACCCATTTTATAACTGAATTTCTTAATGGGTTTGCGTCCGACCTCCATGACATAAGATTTAGAGAGATTGGCCGACAGATCCAGCGTGTCCATGAAATACCGTGTCATCTGCGTAAAGCAGAACCGGAATTGGCCTACATCCTACCCTGGGGGAGTCCACCTTAAGATCAAGTAATGCTTTCTCCAGTCCATTGATCTATAGGGAGAACAAAAAGGGGGCCAAAATGCACCCTTGTCTAACCCCACTAGTGCAAGAGAACGATGCTGATAAGTTCCCCTCACGGTTATATCAGACTCTAGCAGATGTATTACAGTGTAGGTTCCTAAGTATATTTATAAGTCTCCCATCCACCCCCAACCTACTTAAAAGGGCTCATAATTTCTCCCTGTTTACATGGTCGAATGCGGCCGTTAGGTCCATAAAGCCTAAATAAACCGTCCCCTCACTTGCTAATGTATATTTAGCCACTAGTAAATATAAATGTATACACTGGTTGGATGTAGATTTCCCCAGTCTAAAACCATATTGAACATCAGTAATGACCCGATTTTCCTCCGACCAATCCATCAATCGTGCTAAAATCACACGTCCCATAACTTTCGCTGTAACGTCGATCAAAGAGATCGGGCGATAACATTGAGGAGTGTCCCTATTCCCTTTTTTGAATATAGGGACAATTATCACTGTGGACCACGAACTGGGACTACCAAACGTTACCGCAGCATTGATCACTCTTGTCAGTATGGGCGCCCACAACTCAATACTACTTAGAAAGAGATCCGGGGGAATGCCATCCGGTCCTGGCGCTTTATTAGGGGATAGACCCTGTATTCCCCCAATGATCTCCTCCAACGTAAACACAATTGAAGGTACCTCCCCTGCCTCCACCTCAGAGGGAATTGTACTTTCCGCTACATAATTATAAAGGCCTTTGAAATGAGCTACCCAATCTTCCGGCAAGATATTGGTGCCGAGTGCGGGAACACTGGCATCCTGGAAAAATGGATTATTAATTGTTTTCCAGAAAGCGGATGTGTCCCTCCTTAAGGCAGCCTCCCTTAGGTCTTCCCAGGCCTGTGTTTGAATGGCTCTTTTCCTGCATTTAACGGCCTGATTGTATATCAGCCTTAACTCTTTTACTTTCAACTTGTCCCTTGGTAAGATTTTTAAACAACTTTTTACGTTTTTGAGGGCTGAGGTGCAGGATTTGTCAAACCATCTTGGATTTTCCATAACTGGACCATGGTGGGTGGAGCACAACAACTTGTCCACTAAATGGGCAACTGCCTCAAAGCATTTAACTACTTCTGGTCCCTCAACCACGAGGTCCAGGCACCTCTCTAGTTCTCTCTTGCCTTCTCTTATGAGGTTTTTATAAAATGTACATCCATCCAATTTGGCCCATTTTAATCTTCTCCCCTGGTCTGTTATTTTCCCACCCCTTCCCTGCCTCTTAGATTTTTGGGTGACCACACCTTCAACCACCAATGTTAGAGGGTTGTGGTCACTAAAAGCACTTAGGTCAATATCAGCCCCACTTACCCGGTCTTTTAAAAATGTAGAGACTACTACAAAGTCAATGAAAGAGGAGCACCCCCTCCCCTTAAAAGTGGGATTAATCTCTCTCTCCCTCTCCTTGGTTATCAAATCCACAGTGTGCTCAAGGGCATGTTTGCTTAACACCCTTCCCAACTCATTGCCCTCAATTGAGTTCTCAAAGTGTGGTCCGTTCCTAACCGGGCACGAAGACCAATTTCCTTGGGCCGGTCTCAGGTCAGGGCAAAGATGACAATTAAAATCACCCACAACGGCTACCAACGGGGCCACCGCCCCCTTGTGAGCCCAATTCCCTGCAGTGAGCCTAGCATCTAACTCTTCCACACCAGACCCTGTCTTGTTTTGTGACGTTGGGTTATAAAAATTAATCAAGAGAATACGATCCCCATAATTAGAAAAACTTAGGGCCTGCATACAAGCAGAGGACCAATTTAGATCGGTCCAGGTGCCCCCCAGTTGTAGGTCCACAAAAATACACATTTCCCCCATGGCTCTCCCTGAGCAGGACTTTCGGGCCGGGACAGCAAAGCGCTTGTACCCTACTAAGTGAATATTGCTACAATCTATTATCCAGGTTTCCTGTAAACATATAATCTGGAAACCCTGAATATATTGCAGCCAATCAGGGTCCTCTATTTTGGACGCAAGCCCTGCAACATTCCAAGATGTTATTTTTATTATATCAGAATTTTTAACCTTGTGTACTTCCAACTGTGACGAGTTTACGGGGTCCTGTACTACTCTTTCTAGTGTAATGCCCTCTTCCAGTGCTACCATAGTGGCATTCTTCCCTGCCATCCCTACATTTTCAGTTAACAGGTCCATGTTATCCCCGCACCCCGCATCAACACCCTGTAAGTCCCTACCTGGTTCCTTTGTTTGGTCTAACTGCTGTGCCCTTCTATTTTCCGCCCACCGTCAATCCACCTCACTTAAAACTCTCCCTCTAAGCAGTGGGTCGAACCTGTTGCGTAAAGGGAAATCTCTCACTCCCCCTGCTCCATGTGCACATTCTGATAATCCTTCTCCATAATTACTAACCTCAAATGCTGATCTTACCTGCTTTCTATGCAAAAATTCCAAGGGCAACAAGCCTATCGCCAATCGTTCCTCCCACGCTCGGTCTCTGAAGCAGCGAAGTGCTTTGTCCACCAAGTTAGGGTGCCTGAGGGTTACTACAACACAATACCCTGGGTATACTTTCTTGGACTTCCCTACCCATGCCACTCGCCTCGCCATTAAAATATGCCTAAGGTCTGTACCATTAATCCTCGCAATCTGACTTAGCCAGTGTGCCAACTTGTTTATTAAAATTTCTGTCGTTTCCCGGGTGTTCCCTTTGGGTGCCGGCATGCCCACGAGAACCAATGTGTATGGGCTGCATGCAGGAGGGAGATCTAGATATAGCAACCCCTTTGATCCCTGCACACAGCCTTCGCCCTCCGTGTCCCTACTATTTTCCTTACTCAAGATCCCCCTAGTAGCCTGATCCGGAGGAGGTCCCCGCCTCTCTGTCTCGCCCTCATTTATCACTTGTCCTTGGTCCTGGTTTTTTCTAATACCGGGCACTTGTTTGACCCTCTGTGCTCCTTGTTCATTCTTCCCATCAGAAGGCCTTGTCTCTGCCGTCACATGATCACTAACGGTCCTCCCTATAATATCCACACCTTCCCCACCTATCAGACTCTCCTGGTGCAACTCGGGACCCTTTCTCCAATTTCACACCTCCATCAAGTGAGTCTTGATCCGGTCTAATTTAGATAAGGGTTTTAAGGCAAGGTTAAGGAGATGCTCAATTTTAGCCCACAGTGCGTTATTCCTAACCAATTCTAAATCAATCTCCTCGTGCACCACATTGGGACATGAAGCTACTTTGTTTGAATCATCTGCCTCCTCCTCCCTCGCCCCAGCTGCACCAGTCGCGTGCTTACTTACATTTCTTGGTGGGCCCCCTTTGTTTTTTTGCCTGGGCTGTTTGGTTATTTTTCGAAATTTTTTCCACCCCCACCCCCTTTCACCACCGGTTCACATACTGCTGAACTCACTTTTTTCTGGGACCGTGTCGTAACTGACCTATTTCCCCTGGCTAAAATCGGGTCCGTGGGATTTTCATTAACACCCTCATTCATACTCTTCCCCCATATCCTCGTGGATGTCTACAATCACACTCTTGCCCGCCTTAACTGAATTCTGGGCCTCTTTACCCTCCTCCCACCCCTTTGACCCTTGATTACGGCTAATACTAGTACCATCCTTGGCCCCCCTGAACACTGTGGCGGGCTTAAAGGGCGTGACTGTGATTCTGTAATACGACACGGATCCCCCTCTGGAATCACAGACTGGCTCAACCTACTCATGGTTGGTGATTTTGACAGGGCAATATGCCCGAGCGATGAGCGTCTCTGTGCCTGCGCCAGTTCAGTCAACACCCTTCTTTCCGTCAGCTGGATTTGATGTAACACCAGGGATTCTGCTCTTATGATGAAAGCGTCCAGAGTCCCTACAATGCTGCATCCTCCCCCCCCACCGTCCCGAGGTTCTATGTTTACTCATAGTTCTCCGCTCACGCTGATGGTCTCCAAGAGGTAATTACCGGCTTTTGTAATAAGTCCTTAAGGGTGTGGCCCAGCCCTGCCTCTACCGGCCCACTAACGGCCACAAACGGCCCGCCCTTTGCCCGGGCTTAGCCCGGCATCCGCCCGCGCGCGTCCCGCGGTGCAGAAAGAGAGGTTGGTTTAATCCCCCCGCTCACTTGGGGGAGTGTCAGCACCTCCTCCAATGCGCCCGCTGCTCCATGGGGCTTGTTGTCCGCTCTGCCCCGCTGCCTCAGTCACCACAAGCGAAGCGTCTCCCGCGCAGCGGGAGATGCGAGAAGTATTAGAAGTCCCCACTCGCTGGGGGGGGAGTGTCAGCGCCTCCTCCGATACGCCCGCTGCTCCCTGGGGCTTGTTGTCCGCTCTGCCCCGCTGCCTCAGTCACCACAAGCGAAGCGTCTCCCGCGCAGCGGGAGGCGCGAGAAGTATTAGAAGTCCCCACTCGCTGGGGGGGGGGGAATATGCAAATTATTAGGTGTACTCGACCAGTTTTTGTGTTTATATAACTGAACACTAAACAATTTCTATATAACAAACATTTGCAATGCAATAGGTCTCGCATTTACGCAAGGTTGAGCTATTGACATTGCAAATAACAATGCCTTTTATTTTTGTTTTTATTTTTAAAACATTGATGAAAGGCATTGTCATTTACAATGCCAATAGCTTAAACTCGCGTAAATGCGAGACCTATTGCGTTGCAAATGCTTGTACTGTTCTTTGGAAGCAGGAGGGCACGTAAACAGGCTTACGGAATGAGATTGTAAATCAAGAATCCTGACTCCATGCTCTTTCACACTGGAAACACTAAGAGGGATTTAAGACCACTCATAATTAGGTGTACCCCATAGCTGGTGTTGTCTGAGGGTGCCTCATTAATATCTCGTCATTTCAGCAGTACAGTAACTTTGGACACACTTCATGTGAGTCCTGGTGATGGAGAAGGGCACGTCTTTGAAATAAGACCTCTAACCTACTTACTGGGTTACCTCGTTTACCATGACTTTACACCTGAAAAATATAAAAACATAATTGAGAGGCCTGTACTGGCAGACGTCAGATGAAGAGAGCAGTGTCAAGTGTGGGAGGGTAACAGCAATGGACAGTTTAAAAACATATATTAGGCATGCTTGATTGAAAGTGTGATGCACCTTTAATAAATATATGATTTAGGGGTGCCTCCATACTTATGTGAGATTCTGAAAAGATTGCATGCGAACAACTATGCCCAAATAAGATTTGGAAAGAATGGAGAACTCACTGATCGCATACCCATAGAGAGAGGTGTGAGACAGGGGTGTGTCCTAGCCCCTACCCTTTTTTGTCTCTTTATAAATGGTCTAGTGGAAGCTTTGGCAGCCGGAGGGGATTTAGAAGCTCCAAAACTAGCGGGCCGCAAGGTATCTGCCTTGATGTTCGCAGACAACACCCTCCTGCTGTCAAAATCACAGATGGGTATTCAAGGGGCACTGGACATTTTTTTCCTATTCTGCAAGAACCGGGGCCTGGAAATAAATACCCAGAGAACAAAATATATGGTGTTCAATGCAGGCCACTCAAAGCGTCTCAATCCACAACTAGCCGGGGAATCTTTAGAGAAAGGCTCTGTCTGTGACTATTTGGGCCTAACCCTCAACGAGAATATGGAGTGGGGTGATCAGATCAGGAAGGTTTGTCTCAAGTTGACGCAAACGTCAGGGGGCCTTGCGAAACAGCAGAGGAAGTGTGTACGTAAGATGCTGGGGCCGGTGCTGGAAATCTATAAGGCGCAAGTTAGAGGGGCTGCTTTGTACAGAGCCGAATTATGGGGCCATAGGCCAACCGAACAACTTGCAAGGACTGAAAACTCTTTCCTTAGACAGCTGGTGGGTCTTCCTAATATCACCCCTTTAACTCCGCTCCGAATGGACCTGGGCGTGAGCCCAATGGCACAGGTGGTAGCGCTCAGACCCCTACTTTACTGGCGCCGCCTATGGAGTACCTCAGAGTTATCCACGTATAAGGAGGAATTGAGGGAGGTGGCCAATCTCAGGGGGGCTACCAAATTTCCTAGCTCACCTACATTAAGAACTCCTTTGTAGCCATTGGAATGGGAGATTTATGGAATAGCCCGGAAGAAAGCTCTCTGGTTACACCAAGAAAAGTCCTGATAAAAAACTTTAAGGATCACCATCTCAATTTACTCCAGAGGGGCCTCAGGACAGGCACACTTACTACATCCTTTCTAGATGTCAAATTCCTATACCTCCTAGGACCTAGCATCGATGACATACAGCCCTTCCTAGCCAAAAAACTCTACATGCAGTTCAGGCATGGCGTACTCCCCTTACATGTTGTCACCTATAAGTGGGGGGGTAGTCAGACGAAAGCTTGTCCGTCTTACAAAAACTGTACGGAGATCGACCTGCATGTGTTGTTTTTCTGCCCTACCTACAAGGCTATAAGGGCTTGTTGGCTAAGACAGCTTTGCAGGAACCTCAGAACTTCCCATTACCTACAGGCCTATAGAATCCTGAAATACACTAGCATGTCAATTGTTTATTCTGTCTCCCGTTATTTGTTCTCAATGTGGTGTGCTCGTTGCACAGTTCTAAATAAAGTACAAGTCTAAACTGCCCATCCTCTGCACTTTCTAAAGACCCCGGACACCTCATTTGATTTAGTCTGACCTCTTAATACATTCGACTTTGTATTTTATGATTGAGATACTTAATGCCTACCAAGCAACTTAATATTTTATTTTTTTAACTTTTTAGATGTTTTTATATTTATGAGTATACAAACATTTTTATATTGATAAATTGTAATGAATTTGTAATTGTTTTATATGTGCTTTTAAGGTCTTGTAAGGCCGAAATAAAGCTTCTTTTGACTTGACTTGACTTAATAAATAAGCATACGAATGTTGTTTTGTGAAGAGGAGTGAAATGACCTGCTTACACTTTCTGGCGCACATTTAGCAAAGGAAACAAAGACGAGGGGAAAGAGAGACAAGGGTTTTATATAATATGGTCCAGCATATGTACCTAAGAGACTATGTATAGACAATGATTATGCAGTTCCTAACAGAAAGAAAAAAGACAAAAGACAAATCCTAACTGTAGAATAACCACCAGTACAATGCAGGAGAGTGATCTCCTTGTCGGAAAGAGACCCTCACACACCTGACAAGAAGGTGTCTTGCTTCATTATCGGGTCTGCTCCTACTCGGGCCGGCGCTGCAATGCCCAATCAGGCGCCCGTGATGGGGCCTACTTAACGGAGATCATTATTCCGAAGCCGACAGCTGAAGTGCAAATAAGGGTCTTAGTGTAGGTGAATGTGAAAGTGTATAGTGAAGTTAAAATAGGGAAAAATATTCCAATCAAGATAATTTTAATGAAGTTGGTTATTCCCCTAATTAAAAAGAAAAGAATCGCGTATGGTCACCCTATGTTGTGCTATTATACGCTAAAATGTGAGGTCGACATGTTTCTTGCCCTATTATCAGTTCGATGGCAATTCCTCAGGACCTAATTGAAATACTACCTACACATTTTTTGGTGGTAGACACCCAACACATGTAGTGAAAAGTGACCACCCTTACAGCACCCTAAAAAATGTGGGGGTACCTCTGGTGTCAATAAAGTTAATCAAATATAACCTGTAGAGATAAAAAACAGTTAGAACAGTCAAAGGTAAAGCAATGCGATATCATTAAAATCAAATTAATAATATTGATTCAGCAGGTGACAGTGCATCACACGCATGCAATGGGCCCATGGGCAGTGACATGCTTGATGCAGCCAAACTATCGTAAATAGATCAAAGTGTGTTCAGGTGATGAAGATGATGTCATGAATGTTCCAACAGGTCAGTACGGAAACAAGGGGGGGGACTAGTGTGAACAACGTCACTCTCAAACATCAGGAAAGTCCACACCCTTGTTATTTATGGTCCGGGCCATAACAGTACCGGTCGCCGTCGACACTGAATTCTAGTGCCCTGATATATGATAAAGAAATGTTAATTCAACAAGAAAAAATGCAGGAGAGTGATAAATATGATAAATATGAAGGTGTCCTAGTCAAGTCAAAATCCAGAAGATCTGAGGTAAAAGTACACACCCCCACGAGTAATTAAATGAGGTGGGGTACGAAAATGGCTTATAAGGTTTATCAAATGGCAAAGAAAGGTGGATTTGTTTATATAAAGATCGCGCCACCATTCTGGTTGTTAAGGAGGCTATGAATACCTCAACAAAGCTCTAGGCAGGGAAGCCATGTAGCGTAGCAAACAACTGGTATCGCTGTCTCAGTAATATTAAGAGAGAAAAGAAAGCGCTTACTTGCCAATGGGGTCTACCGCCCAAATGTAGCGGTAAACATCATGAGGAAATGGGAGGCAGGAGCGTGGAAGCGTTTGAGAGAAAACGCGGACTCATTACTCACGGTTCACTTAGTA
Organism: Triturus cristatus; assembly: GCF_964204655.1. Classification (NCBI taxonomy): domain Eukaryota; kingdom Metazoa; phylum Chordata; class Amphibia; order Caudata; family Salamandridae; genus Triturus; species Triturus cristatus. The sequence goes on along the minus strand of NC_140592.1, from coordinate 659,637,724 downwards.
GAGTCACAGAGTTGATCTTACCCCGGCGGCGCAACCGGTCCAAACGGTCTGGTAATCGAGCTTGAGAGCCCCGCAATGATAAAGGTTGGACGTCGGGGTGGGCGTGGTCCGAAGAGTGCCGGTACAAGTGTAAACCGCTAGAACACCCACAACCAGCCAAAGCCATCTTGGGGCAGTAGTCACATGACCCCCTGGTAGTCATGTGATCGCATGAAGGCCAATCAGGGCCGTACGATCTGTGGATATCGATCGTCAGTTAAGAAATAAACTTAATGTGTATAAGGACGGGTGTACGGCAACGGAGAAAGCCTCGACACGTCCAGGTCACCCCAATACAGAAAATTAATATGATGTCCAAGAAAAAAAAAAAAAATAATTATTTAACACCCGTATGTACAGCAAAGATTCCTGAACAATATGAGGTGACAAATAAGGGTCAGTCACGATCTTGAATTAGAGAGAGCCACAGATGTGCGGGTCAGGGCTTATATTTAGTAACTAACGCTCACAGAACGTGACCCTCGCGCTGAAGAAAAGGGAAAAGGAAGTACAACCTTCTCAAGAAGACTATAAAGGCAGGATAGTGTTGTACAGAAAACCAAGTCCTATTAAACTGATACAGATCCTTGTTCTAATTTGGTTTTATTTTATTTTTATTTTTATTTAAGTGAGAAGGCTCCAAGGTATGTCCTCATTGAGACCCATTTTATCACAGGTCAGTCTAAGGACCCACCGTTGTTCAAGGCGAAACAAGGTGTCTTTTGACATGCCCGGGTGTGCACCACTCGAAAGACTCAGGGAGATGTTGCCTTTCTGTGAAGTGAGTCGTCATTTTGGTGTTGGTCTTAGCACATCTGAAAGTACTCCTATGTTCCAGTATGCGTACTTTTACTTGCCTAGTGGTCATTCCTATGTAGGCGAGGTTACAGGTGCACCTAATCAAATAAATGCAGTTGGCTGTGTTGCAGTTGGTATGTTTCTTCAACCGCCAACAAATACCATTAGGAAGATTCAGTAGTTTGGTAACCTTGGTTTGGGGACAAACGGAACATGATCCGCAAGGGAAGTGTCTCTGGACTGGTGGCAAGTCCCAAAGTGTATTCTATGTCAAATTGTGAGGTTTCTGAGGTCTGGTATGTATCAACATATCTTTTATGTTGTTTGTACGTTTGAAGGCAAATCTGGGCGTGGAAAAGGTTAGTCACCCAGTATTGAGAATACCCCAATTCTTCCTAATGATTTTCCTTAATCGATTAGAATCAGGGGTGTATGTGGTGACACATGTGATGCTTGTGTCTGATTCTCTACTCTTATCCTCCAGGAGGCCCTCTCGGTTGTTATTTCTCGCTCTTTTGTAGGCGTCTGCAATCACCTGTTTGGGGTATACACGTTGGGGATGGTGACTACTGAATAACAGTAAGCTATTTCTGTTAGTGGGTTTCTGATAGAGAGTGGTGGAAATTGTCCCTGTTTCCAACCTGAGGAGGAGATCAAGGAATGGAATCTCACTCGTAGAAATTGTGTTTGTGAATTTGAGAAATGGATTGAGGGTATTGATCCAGGTGCAAAATTCATTGCATTTGGTCGAGTCTCCCTTCCAAAGGATAAGGATATCATCTATAAACCGTATCCACAGTAAGATGTTTGAGAAATATGGGCTATGAGAACTGGAAATAGTTTTCAGTGAGTGCAATGGTAGCACATTCCATAACAAATGACACCGGGGTGGGGGAGTCCCACTCGGCATCATTTAAGATGTCCTCAATGACATCCAGTGTTGCTCTCTGGAGAATGTTGGTGTAGAGGGCCTCAACATCCAAAGTGACCAAAAGGTTCACCTCATCAGGATGTTGGGCCCCCTCAAGGAGACGCAACACATCAGTTGTATCTCTGACGAAAGAGGGAGTCTTCTTCACAAAAGGTTGGATGAAATGATCGACAAATTTCGAGAGGGGTTCAAGTATAGAACCGATCCCAGAAACAATTGGACGTCCAGGTACAGGTGTCACCTCTTTATGGATCTTTGGGAGACAATAAAAATAGGGAACAACAGGTTCTTTTGTTGTTAGAAACTCAACCTCCTTCTTCGTGATCCACCCCATTGATTCAGCCGAGTATGTCATGGCAGAGATTATGTTTTTTAGTCTCTGTGTAGGGTTTTCTCTTATCGGAGTGTAGTACCTTCTATCACTCAATTGTCTCTCACATTCAGTGTTGTAGTCTACTGTATTCATTATCACCGTGGCCCCACCCTTGTCAGCTTGTTTAATCGTGATGGACTCATCGCTAGCCAAAGCCCTGATGGCGATGGTCTCTTCAGTGGAGAGATTGTGAAAGGGGGCTGAGTCGGCCTTTGTATTGAAATCCTTCAATACAGCTTGTTCGAAAGTGAGAACCTCATTGGGAACCGTAGCACTTGTGGGAGTGAACGTTGATGGTTTGTGCAGGCCAGAATCATCAATGGTATATGTTGGTTGGTCATGAAAAAAGGCATGGAGGCGGATCTTGCGAAAGAAGCCTTGTAACCCACAGCGATCCCTGAAAGTATCAGTTCTTGGGGTGGGAACAAAGCCTAATCCCTTCTGCAGAACACGTTCCTCAACAGGTGAGATTGCTCTGGAGGAGATGTTGACAATCAATTTCTTTTCCCCTTGGTTTGGCTCCTGGTTTCCACTGACCCTGTTGGTTGATCCTGCCATTGCACTCTTTTTTGTCCTCTTCTGTGCCCTCTTCCTCTGCCCCAACCTCTGTCTAATAAAGGAGGTGCAGGTCCAGCTGGGAAAAAGGGTGGTGGATCTTGTGGGTATACTGGATATTGCCAGAAGGGAGGTCCCTGATAGGGTGGAGCATTGTATGAAGGAAACATGGGTGGTTGGTAAGGACGTGTCTTTCTATTATTCCAACTCCCGGAGTTTGAATCGTTACTGGAAGAGGAACCTCTCCGTGAAGTATTAGAGCTGTCGTCTGAGGAGTATCCAGTGACGGAGCTCGTGTAATCCGTATTAAGATATGGGTAAACTTTCTCAGTAGAGAATTTCTGTATGTCTTTTTGTAATTTAGAAATCTTTTGTTTCATAAGATATTCTCTATTTTCAGCAATCTCTGCATTGATTTCTGACAACTTGCTTTTGAAGGCTGCTGTCTGAATTGTCACTTTTATGGCACCCTCTGCCGGTTGAATTGAAGAGTGTCTGCTATTCTTTTCGCTGTGTTAATAATCAGAATCAACCAGTCCCTAGTGCACCTCCAGGCGACTAGGGACCATTCCTTCTTAAAAGTAGCATCTTCCAAGAAGAGACGGGGGAAATTATTCACAATGAGGCCATGTGGAGCTATATTAGCTCTCAAGTATTCGGTCATCATTGCCCCGTGTAGAGTGACTTTAAGCCACTCATGCTTAATATTGGATAGAGACGACCAATCCTCTGCTTGGCTGACCGAGGCAGAACTGCCATCAGATCCCAACAGGGACGGTGCTCGTAGTATCTTTGCTGCAGCTTCATCACCGAAACATAATCCCTGATAGTCCTCCATGTAATTAAAGGAGGGTAATCGAAGGTGTAGATCAAGCCAATCGGATTGATCAAAGTAAATGAAATAGAAAAATGGGCCAAAGGAGTAAATTCGCAACCTATTGGTAACCTGAGTAAAGAATCCCCACGGGTGAAAACCCGTGCATACAATGGAAACAAAGATGAGGGGAAAGAGAGACAAGGGTTTTATGTAATAAGGTCCAGCATACGTACCCAAGAGACTATGTATAGACAATGAGTATGCAGTTCCTAACAGAAAGAAAAAAGACAAAAGACAAATCCTACTCGGGCCGGCGTTGCAATGCCCGATCAGGCGCCCGTGATGGGGCCTACTTAACGGAGATCTTTATTCCGAAGCCGTTAAGTAGGCCCCATCACGGGCGCCTGATCGGGCATTGCAGCGCCGGCCCGAGTAGGAGCAGACCCGATGATGAAGCAAGACACCTTCTTGTCAGGTGTGTGAGGGTCTCTTTCCAACAAGGAGATCACTCTCCTGCATTGTACTGGTGGTTATTCTACAGTTAGGATTTGTCTTTTGTCTTTTTTCTTTCTGTTAGGAACTGCATACTCATTGTCTATGCACATTTAGCAAAGCCTCATATAGATGAGGTGAATGGCCTGGTATTCATTCAGGGAAATGATTCATTGTTGGACTGGCGTTTAAGGCATTCTGGCACTGCCAGATGTGCCAGCTTGAAAGGGCCAGTGTGTGGGCTATTGTTGTGGTCCCACAGTCTGTGACACGACCCAAAATAAACAGCCCACACACTGGCCCTTTCAAGTTTACAAGTGGTAGTGGCCGAATGTCTGAAAAGCCTGTCCAAGACGCTTTTTTTTGAGGCATAACCTAGATAGACAGCATTAGTGGAGACTACGTATTTGTGAAGCTGTGTAGATCATCTTTTGGCAACAGTCAGATGCATATTTGAGTGTTAGTCTGCTTGGTCAGGAGACAGTCTGAGCACTTGGGGTACAGTCTCATACACATTTTCTAGCGAAGTTTGATGCAAAATGGTGGCATTTGCAGGGTGTCCACAGCAGATTTGTGACACTTAGATGTATATTTTTGGACTCAGCTTGTTGTGTTTTTTGGACATACAGATATATGCATATATGAGGGGCTATCCAAAGGGGTGCAACCATTAGCATATTTGAGGGAAAGTCCCATATATGGTTGCATGCTTTTGAGGAAGACCCATTTATGTTTTTTACCAATTTCATGAGCCATTTTGTGATGCGCAAGGTGATTTTCAGATGTGATATTTTTGATATGCTTAGACTATTCTGCGTTACAGGCACAACAATCTAATTTTTTTGTCACAGAACTGTAAGAATCTTTCATATTTCAGAGGCACGATGTGTGACACTCGCAAACAAATCTGTCTTTTATGCCAATACAATTTACATGCCTGGCCTGGGAGTCATTGCTTTAAAGGGGAAAACAAAAGTACATGCTATAATGTAAATAGCTGTTGTCAGAACAAGTCAGCATTGCCTGCTGTCACATAGGCCAGGGATCACTTGTTAGCTATAGATTGGCTGCATGATAGCAATTCTCCTTGTAGTTCAGTAGTACATTAGTAGATTTAATTTCAGGATAATATACAAAATGACAGAGCAGCTAAGATGTTTCAGTTCCTGCTGCGTAGGGCAGTTTATAATTTTAAGGTAACAGTTTAAATCCTGATGCTCTGCCTTCCATCTGTCTGACCTGAAGAAAATGAGTGTCAATATTAAACAGCTGTCAGATTTTAGCATTCTGGGTATTGCAGATTTATTTAATTCCAATTGGCGTATTATCTTGATTTTTGCAGGTTGGACATTTGGCAGTGGCCTTCTTAGAAATGTTTGGACACCGGCACTTAATTTCTATGTACCAATTAAGCACTTGTAGAAGCCCGCCTGTGAATATTTTGATGAGTGCCCTTAAGAACCGTGGTAAAACCTGTGGCTTTTTAACAAATGTGTTTGCAAACTGCATTGTAAAAAGTACATTTTGGCTCACTTTTTCAAAACGTTCTTGAAAGGAACATCTGCAGAAAGCCTTGAGAAAAATTAGGCTTTCACGTTAGGCTCAGCTACTTCAGTTCAGGTCCCCAATTTAAGCCCCATCAGTTTCAAAATTCACTGGCCACCATTGCTTTGTAGGCAAGGTTGTCCTAGTCCGGACAGACAGCATGAAAGCCATGTACTATGTACAAAAACAGGGGGGGGGGGGCACTCTTTGCAGTTATTACCCTTCTGGTAGACCATTTGGCATTGGGAAATACATCACACAATACAACTGCTAGCAGAACACCTTCCAGGGACAGACAGCGACTTTGTCGACCTGCTCAGCAGGATGCTGCAACAAGTCCATGTGTGGAAACTCCACCCTCAGGCCCTCCTCCGAGACTTCCACAGGTGGGGATTTCCACAAATGGATCTCTTTACAACAGTATAGAACACAAAATGCCCACACTTCGCCTCCAGGTTCCCACACCCTCTATCCAAAGAAAGGCAATGCCCTATGGATGAGTTGGTCAGGAATATATGCCTACGCTTTTCCACCTCACCCTCTTCTTCCATTTCTGGTTCAGAAACTGAGGCATGCGTCTCTCGCCCTCATTATAGTGGCTCCCACATGGGCTCATTAACCATGGTTCACCACACTACTAGAACTTTCAGTAGTTCCACACGATAAGCTTCTCCTCACCCCAAACCTTCTTGCTCAGAACCATGGCGAAATCCGACATCCAAACCCTAAGAAGTCCAACCTAGCGATTTTAGCTCCTGAAGTCAGAGTTTGGATATCTGGACTTGCACTAGTCTCTCCCCTGAGGCGAAAGCCGGGGGCTCTTAGATAGCGGTTAACAAATTGATTTTACTGTTCTTATTATATTGTGTACACCTTGCTGTTTTTAAACATTGTGAATAACTTGATGTTTTTAAACGTTTCAATATCTTTCTAACCTTCTATTGCTGCCATTCACCGCCTTGCCTTCACTCCTCGCGCGTTGTTGCTTCCTCGCGCCGGGAAGGATGGGGCCGGCCATCTTGGGTGAGGGAGGGGTAGCGCTGCAGCTGCTCGCCGCCTCCCGCCCTCCCAGAGTACTTAATTCGGCTGCATTTCGCACAGCGCTGACTTGCACTAGTCTCTCCCCTGAGGCGGAAGCCGGGGGCTCTTAGATAGCGGTTAACAAATTGATTTTACTGTTCTTATTATATTGTGTACACCTTGCTGTTTTTGAACATTGTGAATAACTTGATGTTTTTAAACGTTTCAATATCTTTCTAACCTTCTATTGCTGCCATTCACCGCCTTGCCTTCACTCCTCGCGCGTTGTTGCTCCCTCGCGCCGGGAAGGAAGGGGCCGGCCATCTTGGGTGAGGGAGGGGTAGGGCTGTAGCTGCTCGCCGCCTCACGCCCTCCTCTCACGGATAAATGGGACACATTACTCGACCGCGCAGCGGGCGAGCGCAGCGGGCGCGCCAAAGGCAAGCCCGTCTGCGCCCGTCCGCGCCAAGTCCGGGGCCACGACCCCTGTTACATCTCCCTCACGTTTGAAACAATCATACGATCGCTATACTCTCATGAGGCTTCAACCTTCCCCCTCTTCAAGCTGCTTCATACATGTCCCCTCACAGCTAAATAACGACGCCTATCACACCTGCGTACATTGTAACACCATGATCAGGATTTACAACACCAAGGTATTGATCTATCAGGAAAAGGATACTAATGAAGCGACCATTTTCATGGCACTCATCAACGCACGCTCTCTAGTCAAACACAGCCAAGAAATTGCCGACCTCATTCTCGACAATAACCTGGATGTGCTGTACATCACGGAAACCTGGACAGATGATGCCTCAGGCCCCGACCTTGTGGTGGCAGTTCCGTCCGGTTATAAAATCCACTGACAGGACAGGGTTGGCAAAAATGGTGGGGGCGTAGCGATAATAATTAGAGAGAGGCTAGAAATCCGAACAGCACCCATCCCTGATACCGCTTGTGAAGCTATGTATTTTAACATAAAGCTCACAGCCTTGTATAATTATAAGGGTGTGCTTCTATATCGTCCCCCGGGGAACAAAGCTGACTTCCTCGCCAACCTTAGTGTATTAACAGAAGTCATGGCTACAGATGAATCTATCACTATAATGGGTGATATGAATTTCTATCTGGAACAATTGACTGACAGGGACACCGATGCTCTCATTTCAGACCCTTGATATCATGGGTCTCAGACAACTAGTCACAGCCCCTACTCATAAAGCAGGACATACGCTGGATGGCATTTTTTCCAATGCAAAGGGCATACATATATCACATATCTTGCCCATGCCTTGGACGGATCATTATGCCATCTTCAGCAGTCTAAAATTGAAGGAAGTAGTGAAGAACAAGGCTGTAGCTCTAACAACTCTTCCCTTTAAAGTCTGGAAGAATTTAGACCAGGACAAATTCGCTAAACTACTGGATGAAACTCGCCCTATTTTATCGGATGATCCTACCACCGCCACTAACCAACTTCATGATTGGCTCAGTATGGCATTGAATCATCTTGTACCTACTAGGCGTTATTCCAGGAATAGGAGCACCCCGACAGCCCCTTGGTTCACGGATGAACTACGAGCCCTAAAACAAATATGTAGGAACAAAGAAAGGCAATGGCGCAGAAGTTATGATGCCAAATCCAAGGCAATATACAAAGAATCATTGGCCATCTTTAAATCTACGATTGCTGCTACCAAAAAAATATACTTCTCGCAGCAAATTGAAACCTCAAAAAATTCAAGCAGACAACTGTTCACCATAACAAAAACCCTGTCTGGTAATGCACCAGATTTACTTCCACCTCCGTCTTAACCACTTTGTGACGCGTTGTCAGAATTTTTTTACTCTAAGGTTAACAATATCTATCAAGCCTTCTCCTCTATAAATACCGGCAGTAAAGTTCTCCCGGTTGACATCAGCCCCAGTAGCTCCTTGTCCAGCTTTAGGAATCTTTCTACTGATCAGATAACTACTATCATGAAAACCATCAAATCAGGTTCGGCCTTGGACCCTGGCCCTCCCGCAATGTTCTCCTTGGCGATGGACACTACCATCCCTGTCATCACACAGGTCTGTAACACCATACTGACTTCCGGGATATACCCCGAGTGTCTTAAAAACACACTGATTAAACCTTTATTGAAAAAACCCGGTCTTGATACAGAAGAATTCAAGAACTACAGGCCCATTGCTAGTCTTCCTTTCCTAGCTAAGGTGGTAGAAAAGGCAATGAATCAGCAACTCTCCGAATATCTAGAGACCAATCTGCTCCTGGATGATACACAGTACGGCTTCCGTAAACATCACGGCACGGAAACCGCCCTCCTCAAGGCAGCCGATGATATAAGAACCATCCGCGATCAGGGCATGACAGCACTGCTCGTGCTGCTGGATCTCTCGGCAGCCTTTGACACGGTCGATCATAAGATTTTGGTCGACCGTGTCGGAAAGAAGGGTATTGATCAGTTGGCAAAAGAGCTGCTTTCGTCCTTCCTAGCCGACAGAACTCAGGTGGTCACCCTGGGTCCATATCAGTCAACCAAGTTGTCACTCCCTTGCGGGGTTCCCCAAGGCTCTTCCCTCAGTCCGACGCTATTTAATATTTATGTGTCGGACCTTGCAAGTATAATCAAATCATCCGGGATGAGCCTAACCTCCTACGCCGATGACACTCAATTGGTATTGGCCATTAAAGGTAAGGGGACGGAAGTGGCAGAACACTTTCAAAATACCATGAGTTTGATAGGAGAGTGGATGGCAGGCAATTGCCTAAAACTTAATTCCGATAAAACGGAGTTGGTCATCTTTGGATCCCTCTCACCGACCTGGTCCACTCTCTGGTGGCCCCCTGAGTTCGGCACTCTACCTGACCCAACTACCAAGGTCAGGAATTTGGGAATTATCTTCGATGATCACCTCAACTCTATGGCACATGCTAATAAAGTGGCAGCTACTGCCCACTACAAACTGAAGATGATTAAAAAAATCATGCAATTTCTTCCAGATGATGCTGCCAAAACTCTGGTGACCTCTCTGGTCCTCCCTTCTTTGGACTATTGTAACTCACTTTTTCTCAATAGTCAATGCAGAGTCACAAAAAACTCCAAACCATACAGAACGCGGCAGCACGCCTTCTGACAAGAACACCCAAGTTCGCGCACATCTCAGATACCATCAGGACACTCCACTGGCTAACTATTAAGAACAGGATCACCTTTAAATCCCTTTGTATCATCTACAAAATCTTACACGATCAAGGTCCACACTTTTGGAAAGACCAACTTAAACTCTACAGACCTACTAGACAACTTAGATCCATGACCCTTGATAGGCTGGTGGTCCCACGCTCTAAAACTGTCTCATGGGGTGATCGCCGCTTTACAGCCGCGGCACCCAAGATTTGGAACAGGCTGCCTCAGCAAATTAGATCCAGCACATCTTTAACTCAGTTCCATAAGAGCCTGAAAACATGGTTGTTTAACCAGTAATCCCCCATTGATCCCTCTTGCTGAGGAGAGTTAGCTGCTTAGTCTAGCGCCGAGACGCCCATGGGTAATTGTTAGCGCTCTATAAATGTCAAAAAATAAATAAATAAATCTAAATCTACCACCAGATTTCATGATCGTTCTTAAGGAAGCACGTAAACCTACCACTAGAGCATGCTACGCAGCTAAGTGGAAAAGGTTTATTTACTGTAATAACCATAAAATTGACTGTCTATATGCATTTATACAAGACATTAATTGTTATCTCTTGCATCTACAACGTTCAGGTCTTGCCTACACCTCCATATATCTACACCTGGCAGCTGTGGCTGCCTATCTTCAAAACAGACAACACTTAACTTTATTCAGAATACCAATAATTAAAGCTTTCATGGATGGTCTTAAGAGTGATGCTACCAAAAGTTCCACCTGCACCCGCATAGGATCTTAATATTGTTCTAACAAGACTTATGGGCCCACCTTTTGAACATCTACATAACTGTCCCCTCCAGTTTCTCAATTGGAAGGTTGCTTTCTTAATTACTATCACCTCACTAAGATGTGTAAGTGAGCTTCAGACACCAACGTTAGAAGAACCAGCTTCATAGTGATATGGTGGTTCTTCGTACCAAGCCAAAATTCCTTCCAAAGGTGCTGTCAGCTTTTCATATTAACCAATCGTTTGAGCTACATGTTTTCTTCCCTCCCCAGAATCTGTAGCCGAGTGAGCTCTTCATACGTTGGATGTCAAAAGAGCATTAAGGTATTATATTGACAGAACAAAGGATTTTCACAAAACAAAATACATTGGTTGCTTTTGCTTCCCCTCATAAAGGGAACCCTATTTCAAAATCTGGCATTTCCAGATGGATTGTTAAATATATCCAAGCATGCTATTTTAAAGCCAAAAGGACTTTGTCTTTACCTCCTACAGCCAATTTGATTTGCATATAGCTGGGTCTGAACTGGGGTGGCGAAGTGAGCTAAAGAAAGATGATGGATTTAAACCAGATCTGTGACTGGAGGTCAGTGTGTGAAAGGTTTCAGCGCTCCGTCCATCGTCTCCTTGTGTTTGCTTTGTTTGCCCTAAGTTGACAGGGTATGCCCAGACGTGGTTCCATTGCTCACTTTGCCTCTGGATTCAAGATAGCCTGACTGATGACTTATTTGCATATAGCTGGGTCTGAACTGGGGTGGCGAAGTGAACTAAATAACAATGATGGATTCAACCCAGATCTGAGACTGGGGGTGAGTGTCTGAAAAGTTTATGCACTCCATCCATCGTCTCCTTGAGTTCTTTTCATATTAACTAATTGTTTGAGCTACATGTTTACTTCCCTCAACCAGAATCTGTAGCCGAGTGAGCTCTTCATACATTAGATGTCAAAAGAGCATTAATGTATTATATAGACAGAACAAAGGATTTTCACAAAACAAAATACATTGTTGCTTTTGCTTCCCCTAATATAGGGAACCATATTTCAACATCCGACATTTCCAGATGGATTGTTAAATGTATCCAAACATGCTATTTTAAAGCCAAAAGGACTTTGTCTTTACCTCCTATAGCTACTCGTAAAACAGGAGCGTCTATGGCCTTTTTAGGTGAAATTCCTATCGCTGATATTTGTAAAGCAGCTACATGGTCTATACCACCCACATTTGCAAAACATTGTTGTGTGGATGTGTTAGCACGCCAAAAAGCTAATGTAGGACATGCAGTGCTAGGAACAGTTTTTCAGACAGCTGCAACGCCCACTGGTTAGCCACTTCTTTGGTGGAGTACTGCTGTACATTCTATGCAAAGCATGTGTATCTGAAGCACACATGCCTCAAATGGATTATGTTACTTACCCTGTAAGCATCTGTTCTTGGCAGGTAGAAATGTAGATTCACATGCACCCTCCCGCATCCCCGGATACCTATGGTTGTTGCAGTTTCTATTTGCATCCCATATGAATGGATATCCCTGTACTTACACTTAACTCCTCCTTTCTCACCCTTTTGTAAGAAAACAATCTAACAATGGAGTTGATGCTCCTGCGCATTATCACAGTAAGGAGGAGTCATCTTACCGCATGACTCAAAAGACCTGTTTGAGGAAAAACAACCTGCAAACATCCGGACCCAGCACTAGATGGTAGGAGTATGCAAAGCATGTGAATCTACAGCTCTACATGCCAAGAGCAGCTGCTTACAGGGTAAGTAACATAATCCTCTTACCTTCACCAGTCATTACCAGTTCCTAGAAGGAGCAAAGAGAATCACACCCCCTAAAAAGGTACCTGCACCCAAATGGAATCTAAATATTGTGCTCACTTAAGTAATAAAGGTACCATTTGAACTGTTACACAAGGCTACATTACAAATGCTCACACTAAAGACTAGTTTTTAGTGGCTATAACATAACTATGCAGAGTTAGTGAGTTACAAGCACTCATTTACAGGATCCTTATTTCCAGGTGCGCAAAGACAGAATTGTCATGAAGATTGATCTGCAGTTCATGCCAAAGGTGATCTATCAGTTCCACATGAATCAAGCAGTACATATACCCAGTTTCTTTCAAAAACTGAAAACAAATGCAGAAAGGACATTACAGACTCTAGATGCTAGATAGGCAGTAATGTATTATATTGAATGAACAAAGGCTGACAGAAAAACAGCATCTGTTTCATTCATTTGCAAATAGTTTTCTAGGAAGACCAGTGACCAAGAACACAGTTGCAGGACTCTTTTTCCTACGTTAATGTCAGTCGTTCATCTTACTTTGATACAGATTTTTGAAATGTTTTATGGAGTATCACCTTTAACACTTTAATACTCCTTTATGACATCCTGGTAATTGGAATGTCTGTAATTGATTTGTTCAATATCATTCTAGTACTTTGTAAGGTGTGTATATTTTTCTGTCTCAAGTGATAGATTTGTATTCTTTTATGGGGAGTTGACCCCTCGCTTCCCAGTTAACAGAGGAGTAAGGCAGGGGTGGGTGCTTGCCCCTAACCTGTTTTGTCTTTTTATCAACGCTCTGGTGGCCCAATTAAATGAAGTGGAGGACAACGATGCCCCAAAGCTGGTGCATAATAAGGTGCAGGAATGATGTTTGCGGGTGCCACTTTACTGTTATCTAAGTCACCTATGGGCATTCAGAGGATTCTTAATAGTTTTTCAACATTCTGTACAAACAGGGGGCTGGAGATCAATACATCAAAGACCAAGTTTATGGTCTTTAACACAGCCAAATCATCCCTTCCAAACCCCTCTTTAAATGGCACCTTGCTTGAGAGGGTGACGGTGTTTTACTATCTTGGTGTCACGCTGTCTGAAACATTTGAATTGCGCCCCCAACTAGCCAAAGCAAGCTTGAAGCTAGCACAGACGGTAGGGGGAATCACAAAAACCTATAGGAACTCCTCCTACATATCACCCTGCCCGGTGGCTGAGATATACAAAGTACAAGCCAGGAGCGCTGTAATGTATGGGGCTGAACTTTGGGGCCATAGTCCCATTAGCGGACTGTCCAAAATTGAGAACAGATTATGAGAAAGCTATTGGGCACCCCCCCCGATCCCCCTACGCTTGGGTTTAGGAATTAGACCTATTGCAGAGGAGATAGGACTCAGACCGTTAACCTTTTGACATAGATTGTGGGCGACCCCAGAACTAGCAGTCTACCAGTCTGAACTAGAAGGGATTCTGGGACTCCGGGGGGGGGGGCAAACTAGCATGGTTTTTACATATAAGAAGGTATGCCTTAGAATAGGCATTCCAAACCTATGGAGCAACCCAGAGGTAGCTTGCCCGACAATCTCCCGTCTAGAACTAGTAAGAGCCTATAGATCACTCAAACAAGCTAATATTCAGGGGAACACTAAACTTGGTCACCTAACTAGTGACTTCCTTAATATTAAAGCTCAGTACTTGATTGAGCCTTTTTTGGATGATATACTACCTACCATGGCAAGGAAGCTATACATCCAGTTTAGAATAGGGACCTTGCTGCTTCGTGCCTTCACAAATAAATGGTTAAATGCCCCTTCCCTTTGGTGCCCTGTTTGCAACTGCATAAATGAGTCCGACATTCATGTCCTCTTCTTGTGGCCTGGCTATAAAACAGCCAGACGTCTTTGGCGTGTACCACTTTGTAGAAATCTGGGGTGTAGGCAGTGTCTGGAGGCATATAGAATATTGAGACCCGATACCCACCCACCCATTGTTTTCGCCGTGTCCCGGTTCTTGAATTCCATGTGGCATAGCCGTAGGGTGCTGATAAATTCACCACTGCAAGTATAAATATTTCTCTTTGCACACACTGTCACATTTGAACTATTTTAACTCTTTTAAACCTAATATTAATTTGTTTTTTATTAGTTTTACCATCCAAAAGCTAAAAATATTGAAGAAATTATACGTGATTAATTCAAAATGAAATGTGGCCACTTTTTTTCTTCTACATTAACCCTGCCTCTGAGGAAATTTTAATGTTGTTAAAAATCAAGTTTTGTTTGTTCTGATATGTCTTTTTTTGCCACTGTTTGTTTCATCAACTTTTTATGGTCTATACTGACCGAAATAAAGTTTGTTGGAATGGAATGGTATACTCTTATTTATATGAAAATCCTGCTATAGAACAAACTAGCCTTGCAAAAGAGTGAGGTCTGCAAAACTGGTACTCCTACATTCTTTATGAAACAGCAAACAATCCTCTGAGATTTGCTTTGCAGCATCACTGCCTCCTGTTGCCACTGAAGTAGCAGAAATAACATTATTATTAGAGTGAAATCTTCAACTTTTAGTTTTCAAGTAGATCGAGATGTCCTACCCTGCATCTCCGCTCATTGCCTTCAATCAATGATCAAGCTGCTCACCGCCTGCAATCAATGGTCAACCCAGCTTGATCATTGATTGCAGGCAGTGAGCGGAGATGCAAGGTTGGACATCATGTTCCTAGTTAGTCAAATCGCATATTTTGAAGACACTCAGTCAGGGTCAGAGTTTGCTGGACCTGGGCGCGTAGAACCACACATAGGCGATTGACAAATGCCATGTGGAATTGGTGGTGATACTGCCATCGCCACCTACTAGTGGAATTTTACCACAAAGGATATATGCCAGATACACACCACGATCCTGGACTGTATCGCAGACTGGTCAGTGGATAGCAGATACCCTGTATGGTAGTAGGTTGGACGACTGTTGTCCTGATGAGACCTGAGATCCCTTAGGGGTTGGAACGTCGACATTGATTCACTTGGTTGTTGATCAATAATTGTTCCACATTCTGCAATGTCATATTCATGTGTTCGTCTTTGTAAACCAGGGAACATTTGCATTTTTGCGTCTTTTGTTTATAATGTGTATGTGTTCACAAACCGGAGCACTGCGTCACCTGCACTTATTTTAGTAGTTGTATTATTATCTGCATATATTTTTTGAAAAATGATACAAAAATAATCACAGAAGCCATTGTCAGCAAGTTGGGAATAATTATTTTATTATGTTCTGTATGAAATACGACCAAAGCCTATATGTACCACTTGGTGCTTTTGAGTAATACATGAAATAGTAGCTCCCCCAAACGGATGTAAGAGGCGTGCCCATTGTTCTGAAAAGAGTCCCACAGTGGACTCAATTAGTTAAGTCGAGGCATAAATCTCAAAGGGATGCTCGGAGGAGGAGCAGTACTTTTTTGGTGAAAGAGGTCCTAACAGGAAGAGGGAGAAATCGTATCTATGGATCGCGACTATGAAGCTTTAGCACAGGTAAGGGGCTTAGACACTACCCCAGAAAGGGAGTTATTGTCGCCAAAAGGCATTCCTTCACCAGAGGTTACATCTTACCATGCAGCCATTAGAAAGGTTGCTGACATGTTGGAACTGCCTCTTCCACTTTTGGGGCCTCATGTAGGTAGCCAAATACCGGTCGGTAACGGCCGATTTTCGGTAATTATACCGTTACCAACCGGTATTTTGGCTTTTGAGATGTAGGGGGAGAATTTCTGTATTCGGAATTTACCGATTCGGTAAAATTACCGATTCGGTAAATTCCGATTACAGAAATGAGATGTAGGGGGACTGTTTGGTGTGTGTGGGGATTCGTTATTTACCACCAACTAATAGTTGGTGGTAAATGACGAATATGTGTGTAAATGCAATATTTTGCCCGTAGATGTGTGCAATGTGGCAGACACACATGCCCTCAGGGCATGTATGTGTGCCACATGTGCACACATGGCCGAATCAGGGGTGCAACAGGGTGTCAATGTGACACCCTGCCACCCTTGCATGTGCTCCCCCATTACCGAATCGGTATTTACTGATTCGGTAATGAGGCATACCTTCCCATCAATGGGAAGGTATGCCTCATTACCGAATCGGTAAATACCGATTCGGTAATTACCGAATTTTTCCGAATCGGTAATATTTACCGACCAATTACCTACATAGCATTTACCACTTCATAAATACCGAATCGGTATGATTCGGTATTTATGAAGTGGTAAATGCCAGCCCACCTACATAAGGCCCCTAGTGAGCTTAAATCTAATTTGCTTACAGAGGTGCTCCATTCTACTTTTTCAACATCAGAATCTTTATTGCCTTTCAATTAGGTGTTGATTTAAGCAGTTTTGTAGATTAGGCAGAAGCCCATGTCGTCATATATGGTCTCTAGACCGACTTGCTAGATGGTATGTCGGCTCTGGGATATCCACTTTTTTTGTTCTCTCACACTTCGCCTGAGAGTTTGGAGGCCCAAGCTTCTTGTTCTCCAAGACTAACTCGTGGGTCTTTTCCTTTATCCCCAGCGGATAGGGAGTCTTATAAAATGGAGCAGTCGGTGAAGAAAGTGTTCTCTTCTGGCAGTATGGCATGTAGGTCCACTAACGCAACCTGTTTGTTGGGACAATATATACATGCCCTGATCCGACTTGGCTAAAATGTTGATCCCAAAACTGCCTAATAGCGTTCAGGGACACTTTACTGAGCTTCTAAATGATGGTCAGGATGCTGCACGGCAACTCATAGTTTGAGTTTGATACCGCTAATTCACTTGCAAGAGTGATGGGGACTTCAGTCGCTACAAGAAGTCACACATAGCTAAGAGGATCCGGTTTCTCACCAGACATGCAACATGCCCTCATGGATTTGCCCTTTGGTGGTTCCAGACTTTTTGGCGCCAAAGCAGATTCTGCCTTGGAAAGATTTAAAGATAGCAGCTAGATCTTTGGGCCTTAAATCTCAGTCCAAGGATTACAGGCAGTTTAGCATGTTTTGTGGTTGTGGCATGAACTTCTCTGTTTGTGGAAGGCAGTAATACCAGCAGCAGCAACCATCCTTTCCCCTCTATAGAAGTTATAGGGGGCGGGGGCGGGGGCGGGGGCGGGGGCAAGGGTGGACAGCAAGGAGTCATCCTTCCTCCATCTACCTCCTCTGCCAAAGTCACAGAAAAGCAGCTTCAGTTTTCACATCTTACAGCATGCTTTACTGATGGGAGGGTGGATGTCCCAGTAACTACAACAGTGGAAATTTATAACATCGGATCAGTGGGTTTTAAATATTGTAGAAAAGGGGTGCACCCTACCCTTCCAGGAATTTCCCATACCCTTTCAGCCCCAACAAGGCTTCTTTTCTGGATACCATCTTCTGCTTCTACAACAGGAGGTCCAATCCTTGCTTCAAAAGGGTGCAGTAGAGTTGCTTCCACAGCAGGAACTGGGTCAGGGATGCTGTTGACGGTATTTCCATTTCCCAAAAAGGACGGTTGTTTGCATCTCGTCCTAGACCTCAGGATTTTTAATTGGTTCCTCAAGCAGGAAGAGTTCAAAATGCTGACCCTAGCACCGGTGCTTCTTGTGCTGGCGAAAGAAGACTGGGTGGTCTTGGTTAATTTGCAGTATGTGTATTTTCACATCCCAAATCTGCAGTCGCACAAGCATCTTCTCTTCATGGTGGGGTCTTAACACTATCAGTTTGCGGTTCTCCAGTTTGGTCTTACTTCTGACTCTCTATCCTGATAAGCTGGTTTTAAGAACCAGGGCTGCTTTCCTGCCAAATATGGTTAATCACTTCCACTTGGGCCTGTCCATCACCCTTCCTACTTTTTGTTCTCCATATTCATCTAAAGATGAAAAAAGACTTAATTGATTTGACCCCAAAATGGCTATTAGCTTTTATGTGCACAGAACACGAGATCTCCAGCTGGATGATCAGCAGTTTATAGGCTAAGTGTTACGTGGGCAAGATGAAAGGAAAAGCAGTTAACAAAAGGACTTTGTCACAATGGATCATCCTCTGCATTAAGATTTGCTCCGCCATGGCACTTAACATCCAAAAGGTATTGAAGCTCATTCCACTAGAGCTAAATCTTTTTATCTGCAGTAGGTAGAGGTGTTGCTGTAGTTGACGTCAGTAAAGCGGCAACTTGGGCTTCCTCCACACTTTTGTGAAACACTATTGTTAAGATGCCAACGTGAGGAGGGATGGCACCCACTTGTAGTACTGGACTGCTTGGGATTCAATTCATAAGGTGAGGAATCCGTAGGTAGATGTTTCCATCTCAGGAAAACAAGTTACTTACCTTTGGTAACGCTTTTCCTGGTGAGTACAGTAGCTACCTGCTGATTCCTCACTGACCCACCCGCCTCTCTGTTGCTTGTCTGCATATACCAAAAAGATGTGTATTTGTATATTTCGTATTTATTTCAGTTTTTATATATGTCCATATATATATATATATTTCTACATATTTTAATCTTTGATTTAAAGTTTAGACTCTGAAATTGCATTCATGATGTTTGTTTCACCCGTTTGCCTCAATGGCATGAAAAAAATGGGTGGAAACGGACATCAGACTGCCGACGAGGGCTTCTTATGGCTCCAGGGACAACATACGGCGTCGCGCAAAGAGCCATGGGCAGTCTGACTCCCTTGTCGACATGGGAAAGCTGTCAAGAAAAGTTTCTGTGGAATGCTGGCGTATTGGGGTATTCAAAAGGTGAGGAATCCGCAGGTAGATACTGTATGCACCAGAAAAAGCATTACTGAAAGTAAGTTACTTGTTCTTTTCGCACAGACAGAACCTGAACGCACAAGGAGCATCACAAGTTTCCCTTGCCCATAGAACAGGTATAGTATAGGCAGCAGTGTATGTCATCTTCAAAAACATAGTATATTGCATGGTCCGCAACAGTGCAAGCTTTCTCATATAGAGATTCACAACTACCACACTTTCAGCCTTATGGCAAGGTTCCGTCCCATACACAAAAAACTACAGACTGCAGCAGACTAAAGTGGGTCTGTCATAGAGGAAAGAGATCTTCTATAGGAAAACGCTTGGCAAAAGTGCACAATTGTATTTAACAAATATGAATATGGCTTTCAAACTGCAGGTCAGTTAACAGCCTCAAAAGGTCTTATACTCTTAAGGCCCAGTCAGTCCAAATGTCCTTGCTCAGTGCTTTCCTTCCTCAGTCCACTATACTCCAACGGTGAGCATCTCCTCCTTCCAGTGGCAGTATGCCGTCACTCTACAGCTGCTCCAAACTGTTGGTTGATGCTAGCAGAGAGCAGCAGTGGGAGCAGGCTGGAAGGGCATCTGTCGGCAAGGCAGTGCAAAAGTTAGAACGCCAATCCCTCCACTCCCCACAAAAAAGGCTGCTAATAGGTTTGTGCATGGAGTACATTGGGAGCCAGAGACTTTGAGGGAAGGAGAGTGGTTGGTGTGTTATCGGAGCTCAGATCATCTGGTGAGAGGGCCGTCATAGCCTGCCCACTTTTAGACCTTGTTGTCTGCTGCCAGAGAGAATGACATACATATGCTCTAAGCCTTCTCTAGACGAGCACTTGTGGATGGTATGTCATGGTTTAGGGACTCTGGCAGTCCTGATCATTACTTTTTTGGTCGGAATTGCTAGGCAGTGACAGCTGGCACTACAGAAGTACAGTTTCTTCTGCTGTAACAAATGGTTCCTTAATCAACATGGCAGTACACTGCTCCCTGAAAATCATCAGGAAACCAGGATGTTCCAGTATAGCTTCCAGTCATGTGCGTTGCCAAACACACACTGCGCATGTGTCTGGTCGCCATGTTGGAGTGGTCTTCAAAGCTGTGGAACCCAGTACCAGCAGCCAGAGCCTCCATGATTATTGCGATGGTGGCAGCAACAGTATGCAGGCAAGGCAAGGAAGGAGTGGGACAACCTGGCCACACTTCAGCCACTGATCAGCAAGTATTAATGAAGGAGAACTGCCAAGCACTCAGATTTTGCAGTGAGTGCCTGGCTGCAGAAGCAAAAAGAAAGTGTGAAAATGTGAAATGCCCTGGGCTGATTGAGTGCTTGTAGGTCGTTACTCAACCCAACCTAATGGCTGAAGCTGATTGTTACCCTTAAAAACAATCCTTCATCTATATTGGCACAACACATTACCACCTTCATTTGGAAGATATTGCCTCTTCTGCTTTTGATATGTTGAGAAGTGGAATGATCCTACCATCTTTCAACTTAAAACACAAAGGAATAACTATTCAATTAAATGAAATATTATGAACTTTGTATGTTATGAACACTTATGCTGGACTTAAACTGTTGATGTATTGAGACGATTAGGATTGATTTGAACCTTTTGATTAATGTCTAATAAAAATTTGGATTTGAAAATTTGCAAAGATGTTCCTCTTCCCGATATCTCAGCATATATAGCTAGCCTGTGGATGATTCACAACTCTTGTTTATTTCTTATGTGAGACTATTAGACAGACTTTAGCTTATTCTGCAGGCCCACTGTTGAGCTTTCTCATCAGCAGATTCATACTTCCCTTCCTATAAAATGATTTTTTTTAAGCATAACAAGGCTCACTGCTGGGCAAGAAGGGATTAACATATCATGAAAATAGCATGGTTCCAAGCCAAGAACATAGTCTGTTTAAGAGTTCATCACAAGTGATCAGAGAACCATCTAGTGAGAAATAGCTGTTAAGGAGTTGGGTATGTACGTCTTGTCTAATGGTTAGAGGAAAAAGATAGGGTGAACAAAAATAATTGATTGCTTTCTCTGTCAAGATAATATGAGAACTCAAAGATATAATTTTACTGAGTCAGTGTACATGGAAAAGACAATTGCACTTATGAGCACCTATGAGCCTGTTGTGTTAAACGTCACCTGGGATGTGTAAAAGTAGGTAGTGCAACAGACTCCAGGAGTCTGATAAGTAATGAACTGAGAGGTAAATTTTAGAACCACTTTAGTCCAGAATTGATGATCCTTAAGATGGCTATGATTGTAAGCATTAGTGGGGGATCAACATTGTTCAATTCTGCTTAAGGTTAAGTAGGAAAGGGGTGGGAAAGAGTTCTTAGTGGCATGCATAAGTAACATAATTTGATCCACTTGAGAGAAGGCCCTATACTAGAATGCATAAACACTTGTTTGAAGAGGTTTCAGTTGGTTGAGATTTGACAGCAGGTAAGTGGGGAGAAAAACTATAGTTGTTCTGATGAAGGCGATGACGGATTCTTTCAAACATTGTTGTTGGGCTCTTGAAAAAGTGTGTGTGTACGGAGATGGAACAGTGGAGTATGACCGCAGGATACATGGTTTGCGGACTGCTACGAAAGAATAGGAAGTATTTATGAGTTTGGTTGCGAGTGCCTAAGATAAGAGTAAAATGTGCTTATAATGAGCATCTTTTCAGAGGTAAATTTAGAGACCACATCAGTAGTTTACACAGTAGCCTTATCAGTGATAGTGATAAGGAACTTCTAGGGAGACAGTGCAGGAAAGGTATGTGTGTGGAAAGTGATTATGTCTTGTCTGTGAGATGATTTAGCAATGGCAAGAGATATTTTGATGTCAAGCTTGTAAAGGTCAAGGTACTGTGTTTTTTTTTTTTTTTTTTAGATTAGTCCTACCTACAGAAATATGTCCACATTTGTGTTTTAAGGAAGCCATAAAGTGTGTGTGTCTATGGCGGTGCTATGATGTTAGTTTAGCTCTGGTGTTCCTACATTTTCCTTTAGTATGGTATTAGGTTTTTGCACTTTCATTGCATTGATTAGTTGAATGTTAATTGTGTAAATTGTTTCAACATTTATTACATCAGGTTAATATTTATTGTGTACAGTATGAATGTATTGCATTGTTGGCTACACCATTATTGCATAGATAAACTGAATGTTTAATGCATCAGTGCTCGAGTGTTTATTGTATGATGTTTGAACACCTATTCCATAAATCAATGCTTTATATTTGTAATCTATTGTTTCTGTTGTACAGGTGAATGACAATTGCATTGATAACTTGAATGTTTACTATGTGTGAAGAATTTCAAATAATTTATATTTTGCCTGTTTACTTTGAATCTTTCCTATAATTGTGTTGTTTTTCAAGGAAGGTGACTCCTGTTGGACCATCGCCTCAGAGCCGATCCGGTTCTGGCCTTAGTGCGGGTCATGGGCCGCATGTTCGAAATGGCTTCCCTGCCAAATCCAGGGACATTCGTCGATCCACTTCACGGGAGCGCTCTACATCCAGAGAGAGAGAAGGTCACTGGTCTTCTGCATCTCGAGAGGGACGCAGCGGGAGTCAGTCCAGGGTCCCACGATTGACCCCTTCACCTTCAGGTAAACATTTGACCGGTTCACTGTACTGCTTAGGTCTTTTCTTACAGATAGTCACTGAGGCAGTTGCACTCAGAATCAGTTTGTGTTGTGCACCTTTGTTGTGGGTATGGGAAATTTTGTGTAATATACCTTGTTGGTACATGCACAGTGGGTGTTATCTAAAATCAGAAGTAGCTAGACTGTGTCATGTTTATTAGCTATGTTGTATATTTGAGAAGGAAAAAATTAAACTTGTGCGTCGGACGGTTTTACTGAAATCGGAAGTACATCTTAGTAAACAAACATGCAAGTACTGTGTTTGCTTGCTGGCTTATCTATCCATCTGTCGTTCAGATGGAATCTTTGAGCAATTAATTTAACTTTATGAAAATAAATTGATATATGTTTAAGAAGACTGCCCGTGTTCCTAGTACTGTGTGTAATTGACTCAGCGGCCTTGCCACTGTGGCTTTAACAATTGCATATCTGCCCGCTTCTTTTGGGGGGGGAGGGGTGTAGAAGAAGGTTTGTTGCCTCTGTGTGTTTCTATATAGGAGGAAAAGGTGTGGATGTAAGCAAGGATGTAGTGTTGGGTGCATCTGTATGTTTATATATACCCTTCAGGTTACTGGAAAAATACAAAAAGCAAGAGCAGGCCAAATAGTGGGAAGCACGCTCACTTAAAAGATATTTGGACGTGGGGAGAATCCCCAGAGGGCTTCGTATTATGCTGGCCCCTAGTTATGAGGCGTCCAATCCCTTGATGATGGCGGAATGGGGACAATGTAACCTGGAGTCATCTAAACGCCTCGTCCAAATTTTGGTTAAACACGCAGAGATAGACGGGGCAAATTTACAGGTCAAAATTGATGCCCTGGAAGCCAAAATAAAACAGCAGAGTGAAGAGTCCCACCAGGACCAGATAACAAAATTGAGGAAGGATATGACCATTAGACTAACCAAAGAAGAAGACAAAATTAAAATACGTAAAACTTACAAACTCAAAAGAGATCGAGATGACTAACATGGTCAGATTTTCACCTTTGCTCGTCGCTATGACTCGCTTAGAGCAGCCACAGCTAAAAAACGCATTCAAGTAAATAAAGGGGCACAACAACAGCAAGAAGAAATGTCTCCAGTCTCCAGTTCAGCACCAAAAAGTGAATCAGATAGTGAATGTGCTAACAGAACAACTGGAGTGAAATTCACGTTGGGGGAAGAATTGGACGTCCTGAAACAAAGCAGGAGGGATATATTGAGACCACGCCCGCAAGAAGTAAAGGCAAAACAAGATGCCAGAGGAGAAGGGGGAGACGCCAGGCCCGCAAACAATGTCGAACAAAAGAAGCGGGGTAGGGGCAGGGGTCGCAGGTATTAGAGGCAAAGGAGAAAGAAGTACTATGCACCGGCAGGATATCAGAAGATGAGAACATTAAATCTATCATCAACCTCAGTACAATGGAGCTGTCGGTAGCAGAAAGACAACTACTGTGTTTGGGACTCAGCTTTTGCCCTGAATCAAACTTTCAATACACTAAAACAAGAGCTGATGTATACCAATGTATCCACAAACTTAAGCTCAAGAAATATCATTTACAAAGAGCCACTACAGATCAAGGAATAAATTCAACCAATGAAATTGAGGCTCCAGGCTTGAAGATCTCAGACCTAGGCCTCTTGCAGGATATGTGTCAACTTGCTTCAGGGGACAATAGCAATATACAGGAATCAGCAGCGTTTATGGGTCAGAAGAAATCAGAAACCCATTTCAAACCAAAATCCAAATTTATTCCTATCTCGTCAAGTGATGGCTTGGATGCATTCAATGAACATGTGGTTGCGCAAGTTAAAAGACTGACCCTCGCCAATAATAAACAAAAGAAAAAAAAATATTCAAATGATGAAAGAAAGTATCAACAATTGATGGAGAAACTGCAGAAAGGGGACTTGATAATAAGAAACTCGGACAAAAGTGGAAACATTGTCCTATGGCCAGTATCGGATTATCTTAAGGAAGCATATAGACAATTAAATGACATCCAATGTTACAGAAAAAGCAATACATTGAAATACAAAGCAATGCAAGATATGTTATTCCAAAGTCTGTTAGCTTGGAAGGGTTTGGGACTCTTGAGTTGGGATGAATATAGGTTTATAAAAAAAGAACATCCATATATTTACTTCATACCCAATGTCCACAAACGTCTAACAGTTCCATCTGGGAGACCCATTATTGCAGCATGTAATGGGCCTTTAGAAAATCTTTCCAAATATATAGATTACTTTTTACAGACTCACATGAAGATGCTAGATTCTTATATACAAGATACTAGTGACTTTCTCAACAAAATCAAAGATCTAGCATGGAATACTGATCTACTACTAGTAACGTTGGATGTAACCTCCTTATACACATGCATTAGGCATATGGATGGTCTAAGAGCAGTTGAATATTTTTTGAGCAGGAGATCGATGGAACATACAGAACATACACGAATGCTGCTTAATATGTTATCTTTCTGTCTAGAGAATAATTACTTCCTTTTCAATGGCCAATTTTATCAACAGGTACAGGGTGTAGCTATGAGGGCCAGCTTCTCCCCCAGCTATGCCTGCTTGTTTATGGGCTGGTGGGAGGAGCTGGTCCTTAAGCGGGAATTTGAACAAACCTGTAAGTGCAATATAGTCTCCTGGATGCGTTTTATTGATGATTTATTTATTGTTTGGCGAGGTACTGAGGAGAGTGTTTTACAATTTGTAGAAAGTATTAACCATAATGATCTTAATCTTAATTTTACTTCCAACATCAGTAAAAGCTCAGTGACATTTTTAGATGTACAGGTTTTAGTATATTACAATATGCTGGTAACTACCCTTTTTAGAAAACCTACCACAGGCAACACACTACTGCATGCCACGAGTGCACACCCCAAACATTTAATAAATAGTATACCTTATGGGGAGATGCTCCGTATTAGACGCATGTGTAGTGATCCAGTGGATATGAAAATAAAACAAATTGAAAGCCAGGCAAGGTTTTTAGATAGAGGATACAGCCCCAGAGTAGTCAAAGCAGCCATGACTAAGTCACAGCTCAAGCCAAGGGAAGAACTTCTTCAATATAAAACGGAGATGGAAAAAGAAAAATTGGAGCCAGTTCGCCTAATCTTAACTTATTCAAAACAGGAAAAGGAGTTGAGAAACATTGTCAGACGTAACTGCCATTTTGTCAGAGATGATCTGGTGATAGGTGGCTTAATGCCCCCTAACCCTGCCATAGCTTTTCGTAAATCTACTAGCATGGGCAATGTCTTGGCCAAAAACAGTCAGGAGATCTGTAAAAAGGAGAGCTGGCTATTTACCAGAAATGGATTCTATAAATGCTTAAGCTGTAGGGCATGACAATTTGGAATTAGTACCAAAAACTACAGGACATTTTTCTCTGACAACAACAGAGAAATCAAACAACATTTGACATGTAAAACTGAATATTATGTGTATGTCCTGGAGTGTGACTGTCATCTTAAATATGTAGGCAGCACCAAATTGGCAGTACAAAAGCGAATCCTACAGCACTTAAGGGCAATAACAAATAAAGATCAGAACTATCCCGTTGCAAGGCATTTTGAAATCACGCACAATAGTGATCCTCGATTTCTTCATTATTTTGCTATTGAATCCATCCCCATAACAAAGAGAGGAGGGGACAGGTTCTCAATACCACCATTTGGCATAACAACAGCATCCTTGTTAATCATAAGCCCTTTTATTGGAAATCTTGGAGACAAAAAGGATTGATCTGGGTATCCCACCTCTTTTCTGGCTCTGATTTCTTACCTTTTTCCGTTCTTTGCCATAATTTCAATCTCCCCTCCTCCTTTGCCCGTAAGTACATCGTGCTCAAAAATGCAGTTATGTCCACCTATACCCAACTCCTCCACTCTCCCGCCCAACCCGATCCTTTTAACCCTACTCTACGCCTTCACTCTTTGCTTCGCACTCACAATACTGCCTCCTTCATTTACCACTAATTTCACAAGACTCTCACCCCCAGGCCAAAATCCACGGTAGAGGAACAATGGGAATCTGATTTTGATATCTCTTGGCCCACATCTCTTTGGGATAAAGTCTGGACCAAACTTCGCAAATCATCCAGGGCTGCCTCCCTTACGCAAATCCTTTTTTATCTACAACAGACTTCTTTTTTCACCCCATATGTTGAATAAGAGGTTCCCCTCAATTCCTGAACATTGTTGGTCCTGCTCGACACCCAAGGCTACTCTTTTTCACATGCTTTTTTCTTGTACTGATGTGAACAATTTTTGGAAGCAAGTTTGGGCTCAGATTAATGCCATATTTCACACTGCATCTCCCTTCTCCTTTGTCAATGTTTTTTTAGGAAGTCTCTCTCCCTGCTGGGCAGAGGTTGATTTTAATGCGCAGATTGTTGACTTGTTGCTAGCTGTTGCATTCCAGCAAATTACTGTAAATTGGAAAAATTTTGCTAATATCTCTTTTAGAGCATGGTGGTACAATGTATGCCACAATCACAGGCTAGATACTGTTTTTATCTATCCCCTTAGTCTGGCTAAAAAGCGACATGATCTGTGGCTACCTGTGACTTTGTACCTTGATATTTGTGCTAAGCGCTCATCTCATTTGCCTCCCTTTCAGCAGGAAGTCTCCAAGCCTCCCTGATTGACCTTTTTTGTTCCTTTGCATTTTATATAATCCATTTTATTGCATATTGTTTCCAGTACTGCTTTCTGTTATATAGCCTCAATTATTTGTTTTCTCTCAATTCCGGGTTTATTTACACAGACATGTTTATTCTACCTATTATACTGCTGTTATGTTTTAGTTTTTCTTATGTATCAACACCTTCATTTCTTTAATAAAGATCTTTTGAACTGAGGAGGGGACAGGGAAGCTTCCCTACGAAGGCTTGAGACCAATTATATATTGGAGTTTAATTGTAAGTGGCCGGGTGGTTTGAACACAACTGAGGATCTACATACCCTTTTATGAGAAAAATTGGGAATGTAGGGTGCTGTATTATCAGAAAGAAAAGAAAAATACATTTATATGCCACCTGAGTGAAACATTTCTGAAAAATCTCCAACAATTTCTGATAAATTTTCGATCGTCCATAACATGGCTATACTATCTACTATACAAGTAAATTTAGAATACCCAGTCCCTGAAAATTTGGTGAGAAGGGTAAACTAATTAAAATAATAATAATGGGAATAGAGGAAAAAGTATTTATCATAGGGGCTGTAGTCCTATGACATTGTTTTTTACAGTTAGTTTTAAGAATTTCATGGGTAGTTTTTATCTATGTGTCTTTTTATTGATTGTTTTAGACATGTCACTGGGCTGCTGTCTATGTTTTAGTATTTTATTCTCATTGATCTTATACATTCTAACTCTATAAGTATGAACAGTATCTCTTATTATTGAATCTGTAGTCTTTTCAAACGTGTGTCCAATGGATTTATGCAATGGTTTTTAATGCACTAGTCACTTTTTTGGATTAGACAGCACGGATGACACCATCCACGTGACAATCTGATACACCTCATCTTACACTACTATAACCTTTCACCACTCACTGTAAAATACAGATTACCATATTTGAAACCATTGACACACCAATACCAGTTGCTACATACCCACTCACTGATTCCTAAGTCTACACACACAACTCCCCATTCAACAACAGAATCATTTATACATGCAGTCACTAATTAATAGAACACTATCAAATGCACGTATACACATATATAGACATTGACACATCAGCAGTCATCTTAGTCGGTTATGCAGTCATCCTACTCACTCATGAAAAAAATTAATCACACTTGCATTTACTCACTTACACAATTATCCAACAACACCTCATTTATTCAAACACATAGTAACTCATAGTTAATATGTTAAAAAATCACCATTACAATTATATACTCATTCATATAGTTACTCTCATAATCACTGACTCTTACACATACTTATTTATATACACCAACTCCCACATACAGTGCCTTTTATTTTTTTACTTTGTTGAAGATGTACAACTAAAACATATATTCACTCACCAACACACAAATAAATACACTCAATCACCCAAACTGTTTCCACATGCACATTTAAACCTATACACCTAGTCAATCAACCATTTTACACATCTATGCATAGAGTTACACACACCCCATCCAACCACACACAAACTCAGTGTCCCATACAAATACTCACCCAACTAATCAATAACTAATGTACACACTCATGTAATTAGTGACCAACTGATGCAGCATGTTATACAACAGAGACAGTGCTGCACACATTCACATAGTTTAGTTACTAATCCATGTATTAAGTGAGACACTTTTAATTACTCACTTCAACAGACAGTCAGACAGCTACTAAATCCTCCATCCAGACAGTTATATATCCACTCAATCTTCATTACAGATAGGTATATATATATAATACATATTTAAATTTCAAACTAAACAACATTCACTGGATGATGTCATCAGTGATGTCATTTGAGATGTCATCAGTGATGTCACTGACCATGTCATGAATGATGCAATATGTGACATCATCAGCAGTGCATTGCGGGCGCGCGATTTATAGTTAGCAGAACTAACTATAACGGAGAAATTCCTATGGTTTTGTACGAGTGAAATGGCCAGCTAACTATAACACCCCTGAAACCTATGGTTTTTTCAGTGAATTTCAAAGTTTTTTTTAAATGCTAATTTCTAACTGTAACGTCTCTAAAACCTTTGGTTTTTTTCAGTGAATACATATATGCATACATATGCATATTAAGTACATGAAAGTTTGAAAAACACTAATACAAGCAAAGCTAAAAAGCCACCTAATTACAAACAGAATTGCTTTAACTTAAACGAGGTCGAGACCTATTGCGTTTTCAATGCTTGTTTACTTTGGTTCCATCAAGAAGGCATTCAGATGTGTCACACTTTTGCCATAAATTCTGAATATCTGAAAGAAACGCGTTAGTTAGATTCCTCACCTTAGAATATCCCCAGACGTCAGGCTGGATCCGGAAAGATTTTTCGTCAGCAATACCCCTTGCGCGTCGTCTGCGGCTCTGCGTCCGTCGTTGGCGTCGTGCGCCGGAATGACGTCGTCGGAGTACTTAGATGCCGCCCTCGCGCGCTGACGTCAGTTCTCCTTTTTTCCGCGCCAGACAGCGCCGATCCGGGAAGAGCTTACCCCTTAGTCACTTTTTGACTAAAAATTTTGACTCTTTTTGGTCTTCTGACGACTCGACTCTGGTGCCGGAAGGATGCCTGGTTTTAAGGCCTGTGACTCCTGTCATCGACTGATGTCGGTGACGGACCACCATCGCCGGTGCCTTTACTGCCTGGGGGCCGACCACGATGCGGAGTCGTGCCTCGACTGTCAGGCCTTGACCTTGAAGGCTAGGCGGGAGCGGTCCCGTAAGCTTCACGAGCTTCGGCACTTGGCTCCGCGCAGTTCACGGTCCCGGTGGAGGTCGAAGGACTGGTCGCGGAGCCGCTGCCACCACCATCGCTCGTCGGGCTCGAAGTCTTCGGGTAAGTCGAAGCGCTCAAAGAAGTCCAAGAGGGGACACCGCTCTTCGGACTCCCCTCGCCGGTCGCGCGACTCAGTCGAGGGTCAGGGTGGTCCCACCCCCGCGGCTCCGTCGGAGCCACAGGAGCCGCGTCCGTCCCCATACCCGCCGGTCCCTGGGACTGATGCGACTCAGGCGGAGATCAGTGCCTTACTCTCGGCCATGAGGGGCCTGGCTCCGCCGTTGACGCCTGCCGGCGCGCCTTCGGGCTCTGCGGGCTCGACTGGGCGACCTCGTGAGCCGGCGGCTCCTGCCCAGGCGCCGTTGAGGACTTCGGTCCCGACGCCGCAGGTCCCTGAGGGATCCAGGCCTGGATCTCTGCCGACACCGGTTCCACCTCCGGCACCGTCTCCGGACGACGCCGTTCCCTGGTTCAGCCCCGGTCCGGGCAGGCGCCGGTGCGGCGCAGCTCGACGCCGCATCCGACGCCGATGATAGAGCATTTCATCTACCGCCCGGCTCCGGTTATTCCCCCTGTTTATCAGGAATCGGATGACGGGTGCGACTGGGAGGGGTCTGAGGACCCTATGGCCAGGCAGGCCGCACTTTCAGAGGACTGGGCAGACGAACTGGGGGATGCCAGTGGTCTGGACACCTCCCCGGATGCTGGTTTCATCTCCCCCTCTGACTGTGGCCTTGGAGGAAGGTGCTGCTTTTTCAGTGGTGCTGTGCAAGGCGGGCGAAGCCCATGGGCTGGTGTTGCCTGCTGTGGCCGTGAGGACTAACATTCTCACTGAAGTGCTTCAACCGTCAGCAAGCTCCACGGAGCCTCTGCTGCAGTTCAATGAGGCACTAGTGGACGTTCTGCAGGGCACCTGGTCCAAGCCCTCCACAGTACCTCCTGTGGATCGGAACGTGGCCCGGCGCCACCGCCCTGCTCCGGGCGACCCCAGTTTTCTGTCCCAACATCCCACGCCCGAGAGTCTGGTTATCCAGGCCTCGACTTCCCAATCCTCATTCCCGTCCGCTCCTCCGGATCGGGAATCCAAGAGGCAGGAACAGTTCGGAAAGAAGCTGTTCTCTTCCCTTAGTTTGGGACGGTGGTCCTTGAATACCGCTTGCCTCTTGGACCGTTATTCCCACTCTCTGTGGGATACGGTGGAGGACGTGCTGCCCCTGTGACCGGAGGAGGCCCGGTCACAGCTCACCCAGGCGCTTGCTGACAGGCGAGATGCAGCACGGCATGCCATACGATGTGGACTAGACACCACGGACTCGTTGGGTAGGGCGATTTGAACCACGGTGGCGCTCCGTCGCCATGCCTGGCTACGGTCCACGTTTTTCTCGGGGGATGTCCAGAGTACCCTCATGGATATGCCCTTTGATGGCACTCGCCTTTTTGGCGAGAAGGCGGATAGTGCGCTGGCTCGCTTCAAGGACTCCCGGGCTACGGCCAAGTCCTTGGGTCTCTCGGCCCCGCGGCCGCAAACTTCCGCCTTTCGTCCCTTTCGTGGCCAGGGAAGGGGCGCCTCCTCACGTCCGCCTAGCCACCGGCCGCAGAACCAATCTGCAGGCGGTCGCGGACTTGGTTTCCGCCGAGGCGGTACTGGAGGACAACGTGCCGGTCAGTCCACATCCACCCCGGCAGCATCCGCCTCAAAGCCCTCCTAGTCCGAGCTTTCAGGCCCATTCCACGCCAGTGGGCAGCAGAGTTCGCCATCACCTGCTCCACTGGCGTTCCATCACGTCGCACAGGTGGGTGCTGCAAATGGTCCGAAGGGGCTACTCCCTCCCCTTCGAGACGACCCCTCCAGCCATGCCATCACAGTACCACCGTATGTCGGGGGATCACTTGAATCTTCTGTGGGAGGAAGTTACGGCCCTCTTGGCCAAAGAGGCCGTCGAGCGCGTTCCTGGTCCAGAAGTAGGTCGTGGTTGCTATTCCCACTACTTTCTGGTTCCCAAGAAGGGTAAAGGGGGCCTACGCCCTATCTTGGACCTCAGGAGCGTCAACGCCTTCCCCCGGAAGGAGAGGTTCAAGATGCTCACCTTAGCTCAGGTTCTGGCTGCCCTAGACCCTGGAGACTGGATGGTAGCGTTGGACTTGCAGGACGCTTATTTTCACATCCCCGTCCTGCCGGCCCACCAGCGTTCCCTGCGGTTCACGGTGGGTCAGGAGCACTTTCAGGTCACCGTGCTCCCCTTCGGCCTCACCAGTGCCCCTCGGGTGTTCACGAAGGTGATGGCGGTGGTCGCAGCTCATCTGCGCAGATCAGGGGTTCCAGTCTTCCCCTATCTCGACGACTGGCTGTTGAAGGTGGGCTCGTCACAGCAAGTCGTCTCCCACCTCCAGACTACGGCCGACCTCCTGCATTTGCTGGGGTTCTCCATCAATGTGCCGAAGTCGCACCTGAGACCCTCCCAGAATCTCCTCTTCATCGGAGCGGTTCTGGATTCGGCGCAGTTCCGGGCCTATCCTCCGGAACAGCGGGTCCGGAATATTCAGGCTCCGATTCCCATCTTTCGGCCTCTATCCTGGGTTTTGGTCAGGTTGGTGCTGCAGCTTCTGGGGCTGATGGCCTCCTGCATCCTGTTGGTGCATTCCGCCAGGTGGCAAATGCGGGCTCTGGAGTGGGACCTGAAGTTTCAGTGGGCCCAGCATCGGGGCAACCTGTCCGACCATGTCTTGATCTCGTAGGGCACTGCGAAGCAGTTGCAGTGGTGGCTCATGAACCACGATTGGGTCAGCGGCAGATCCCTCTCCCTACCCCAACCGGAGCACGTGGTAGTGACGGATGCATCCCTCCTGGGATGGGGGGGCCACATGGGGGAGGCGGAGATCAGAGGACTGTGGTCTCCGGCGTAGACTCTGCTCCATATCAACCTTTTGGAGCTGAGAGCGATCCGGCTTGCGCTGAAGGCATTCCTTCCCTCTGTCCGGGGAAGTGTGGTGCAGGTGTTCACAGACAACACCACCACCATGTGGTATTGCAACAGAAGGGCGGGGTGGGGCCGTGGACCCTTTGTCAGGAGGCTCTGTGCCTCTGGACATGGCTGGAACACCAGGGCATCACCCTGGTGGTTCAACATCTGGCGGGCTCTCTGAACGCCAGAGCAGACGAACTCAGCCGTGGGTGCATGATGGATCACAAATGGCGTCTCAACTCGGACGTGGCGCAAGGCCTCTTTCGGCAGTGGGGAGAGCCTTGGTTAGATCTATTCGCCACCGAAGAGAACGCGCAATGTCTGCAGTTCTGCGCGTTGGAGTTTTCAAGGCGGCACTCGCTCGGGGACGCCTTTCGTCGCGAGTGGAGTTGCGGTCTTTGTACGCCTTTACGCCTATACCACTTCTGCCCAGAGTGCTGAAGAAGATCTCCCGCGACCAGGCCCAAGTCATCTTAGTGGCTCCGGATTGGGCACGAAGGTACTGGTATCCCGAGCTACTCAGTATGTCAATCGACCCCCCGATACGACTGCCTCTGCCCCTACAGTATGGCCATCATCCTGATGTAGCAGCCCTAAGAGTAGCTTAATGTAGGGGTTGCCACCTGTCTTTATCTTTCTAAGACTACATAGGGCCTTAGTTCCTGGAACTTTAGACCACTGTACTTAGCAGACTGGGGTACACTAGTATCCCCAACTAAAGACATGGTTCTAGGTGTAGTCAGGTGTTGCATCTACATACCCTACCCTATTGGAAACTGCATTCTCTGAGGTTGGAGAAAAGGTTGTGCTAGACCCTTAACTACCCAACCCTAAGTTCAGTAGAACTTACTTATTCTAAGCTGTATTATATGTGCCTAATATTAGTCATGTTTTTTCAATTAATCCCCACCAAAATTATCTGATAAAACAATGCAGGCTTGAATCCCACCGCTGCCACCAATGTGAGAAGCTGGCTTGGTATATGGTGCACACTTATGTAAGAGGGCACCCTGCACCAATCCAGACGACCCTTGTGGGGATTTTAGCAGTCTCAGACAACCTTAGAAAGCTCTCTAAGTGGTAGCTGTGGAGAGCAGTCCAGAAGGAGCCTAAAGCAACTTGCTTTACCAGAGCATAATCTTATTGATATAGATGAAGTGAAAAAGAACCACCCAGTGTATTTATAAACATATGGATTTATTATAAGACACTCACTAACACATTCAGATGTCTCCTAGTTGGAGATATACACAATGCACACAATACTTTTCAATAGAAACCGGTAAGTAGTACGAATACACAGTCGTCGCCAGTGGGAGACCTAACCATATACTTAAATAGTGGTGTGCCAACCATGACTCAAGTCGAGACTATAACCAGAAGACGTAGAAGTACCAGGGACCCTAGGAACCAACCAAGGTAAGAAACCAGAAACCCTGCGGAGGCCGTTTGCAGAGTGGGAACACGACCGCGGGCTCAATACAATGTAATGGGTAAGTCGCGGTTGCAATTTTAAAGAAGGACCCCTCCCAGTGGACCCTGAAGAAACCCAGTGTAAGACAGAAAGTTGGAGAACCATCCCACCCGTGAATACCCTAGGAACCAGGATACCTACACCAGGGAAGCTGGGTGCATAGGTGTGAAGTGGTGTCAGAAACCGCCGTCAAGCTCAATGGAGGACTTCAGGAAGATGCTGCAGCTTGAAAAGGTGAAAGTGTCCGGTGGAACCCAAAGGTGGATTCAAAATGAGAAGTATCTGCAAGCAGAGGGTAAAGAGTCTATGCCACTTGGGAGTGACCCGGAGGCCCGGAAGATGAATGCCCACCGAAGTCGAGTGTTGCAGTGGAGCTGACCATGGCTTCGGAGCTGCAGCTGTGCGGACCAGGCGACGCTGTGGAAGACCAGGAGCTGTTCACGAGCTGTCCCATGTCGGATGTCATAGTTGAGGAGTTGGTGTCCGTCGGGAGCACCAACAAGCCTTGGCAATTGCACACAACGTGGAAAGCGAAGAAGGTGCAGTGTCGGACCCACAAGGTCCAGGTGACTCGCCACAAGCAGGGGAGTCCGAGCAGGCCGAGCAATTAGGAGAGCCGGCTGAAATCCAAAAAAGACCCTCAAGAGGACCCACAGGCCGGAGGCACTGTAGCCGTGAGAGGACCTTGAGCAGCTCACCA
This sequence comes from Triturus cristatus, assembly GCF_964204655.1. Taxonomy (NCBI): domain Eukaryota; kingdom Metazoa; phylum Chordata; class Amphibia; order Caudata; family Salamandridae; genus Triturus; species Triturus cristatus. The sequence continues at coordinate 659,602,398 of NC_140592.1, read as the reverse complement.
AAAATGCAGGCCCACGATGCAAGTGATGCAGTGAGGACGAAGATCTTGGTCACAGGAGAAGCTTGAGGTTGTGGCTGCTTGGGGCCCAAAGATCTTGGAGGAAGTAAGCCAGTAAGCCTTTGCAACAGCAAGTCGACACAGTGCACAGGGATTCGGTTCCTGTGGCTCCAACATGGGATACTGGCCTCAAATTTGGTGGGAGGGCAGAGCAGGCCTTGAGGGATGTGAAATACCACCACCAGTGTAGCTGAGCCTTTTGGAGTCCGTGGGAGCCCAGGATCAGCAGACTGGTCAGCTTAGTTGTGGTGCCCGAAGATGCAGGAAAATGACTCCTTCATTTCAAGGGAGATTCCTTCCGGTGTCTTGGTTGTCAATGGGTCTTGGAAGGATCCTGTATGGAGCACAGGCATAGACGTTACAGCAGAGGAGCAGGACGATGAGGCCAGGAGCAGCAGGAGTCTTCCTAGTTGCAGTCATGATGCCCAGAGCGAAGTCCATTGAAGTCCAGAGTGCCCAGACGGTCCAAGAAGAAGTGGTGTCTTGAAATGGATCTTGTCCCACGACGGATCTAGGGACCCACCCTTAGGTAAGCCCTTAAGTACCCCAAGGAAAGGGTTGGGACGATTCAGGGTTTCCTCCCAGGGGAGGGGTCGGACAGTGGGGAGGATACTCCCATGTCCCTTGCCTTGTCCAGTTGCGCGCCTGGGCGGGAGCCAACGTTTCCCTGAGCTGGTCTGAACTGGATGATGTAAGGAGGGCACAAAATGTGTCCTTCAAGCAGACTGAGGGGCGCTGGCAGCGCTCCTACCTGGCCTCAATACACTAAATCCTGTCTGGGAGGTGGTCACACCTCCCTGTGACAGGATACCTATTGTTCTGCCATCCCCTGCTCGAGCTTGGCTCAGCAGCAGTAGGGCAGAATCGTGTCTCTGGTCGGCAGCAGCCATGTTGTTCTGTCCAGATCTAGAAGACTGGTATCGTGAGCACTGGGGGCCTCGTGGAGGAGCTTTACATTGCATGGAATCAAAGGGGGTTTGTTACAGACAGTTTAGAGATGGTCATCGCGTAGTGACGCATGGCCACTCTATGTATCGTGATGGCTGATACACTTACAACCCGGGAGAATGGACTCCGAAGGTTGTAGGGGTGCCCTGCTCATGCAGGGGAACCCTCACACTTGGAACTGAGCGCCCTGCCTTCAGGAATGAAAGGTTTGCTTTAGGAGTGACTTATAGGTTTTAAGTGCAGTGACCTTAGATATAGGGAAATCTATATCTTTCGTAAGTGGTTCTCCCTTGGAGTGAAGGAGTCACTCCCCTGCATTCACAGGCACCGCAACCAAGTCGACGGGTCTGCTGATCCTGAGCTCCTCCGGACTCCGTAAGGTTCTGCAACGCAGGTGGTGGTTCTCCACAGCTCCCGAGGCCTACCCTGCCCTTTCACCAAGTTTGAGGCCAGTATCCCTTGTGGGGGTTGCAATAACCCAACCCATGTGCACCACGGCAACTTGCAGTTGCAAACGCTTGTTGGCTTCCTTCCAAGAAGATCTTCGGGCTCCAAGTAGCCCCAACCTCGAGCATCTCCAGTGACCAGAATCTTCAGCCGCACCGCATCGTTTGCATCGTGGCCTGCATCTTTTGGTGTGCTGCTTGAGGTCCTCTCGCGACTCCTGTGCCTACAGCCTGTGGGTCCATTTGAGGGTCACCGGTGTTTCTTTTGAGCTCCCCTGATTGTTCGGGGCCTGCCCTGACTCCCCTGCTTGTGGTGAGTCCCCTGGACTTTGCTTGTCCTGACACTGCACCTTCTTTGATTTCTACATGGGTTGCATTTACCGAGGCTTGTTGGCGCTACCGCTGGACACCGACCCCTCAGCACTCGACATCCTACGTGCGACAGCTCGTGCATGGCTCTTGGTCTTCCTCAGCGTCGCCTGGTCATCCTCAGCATCTCCTGGTCCTCAGAGCTACAGAGTCAAGGTCATCGTCATCTCTCCTGCAACAACCGGCATCGGAGGGCATTCGTCTTCCAAGTCTCCTTGTCACTCCTGAGTGACATAGGCTCTGTCCACTCTGCTTGCAGGTACCTCTCAACTAGAATCCACCTCAGAATTCCACCGGACACTTTCTGCTCCAGCAGCAGCACTTACCTGAAGTCCTCCATTGGGTTCGATGATGGTTTCAACACCACTTCACACCTATGCTCCCAGCTTCCATGGTGTAGGTAACGTGGGTACTCGGTTATCCACGGATGGGGTGGGTCTCCAACCTTCTGTCTTCCAGGGGGTTTCTTCACTGTCCACTGGGAAGGGTTCTTTATCTTTAAAATTCCAACACCGACTTACACGTAGAGTTGTATGGAGCACGCAGTCGTGTTCCCACACGCTCTCTGTAAGGTTCCTAGTCACTCACCTTGGGTTGTTCCTTGGGTCCCCAGCACTTTTACGTCCTCTCAACATTGTCTTGATCCGAGTTGTGATTCTTATACCACTTCCTTAGTGTATGGTTTGGTCCCGCCTTGGGATCCACTGTGTATTCTGTGCTATATGCTGTGTTTGTTTGCAAAGTATTGTGTGCATTGTGCATTTCTCTGGCCATGAGATATTTGTATGTATTAGAGAGTATTATATAATAAATACACATTTTTATATATACCTTCTGTGGTTCTTTTTCACTTAATCTATACTATAACATTGCATTCTGGTTAAACAAGCTGCTTTACACTCCTTCTGGACTAAACCTGAAGACTGCTCTCCACAGCTAATACTTAGAGAGCTTTCTATGGTTGTCTTAGACCTCCTAAATCACCATAAGGGTTGTCTGGACTGGTGCAAGGTGCCCACTTACATTAGTGGACATCATATACCAGGCCTGCTTCTCACACTTACCATAGCCAATTCAAGGGAGAGAGCACAGAGACTGGGTTCCTGATTAGCAGGATCCCAGTTAGACTAGTCAGAAACAGCATAGCACCAGGCAAAAAGTGAGGGTAACCATAAAAGCAGATCCTACTTTCCTACAGTAGTTTTTCAGTCTGAAGAGTGTTCTGGATTCACATGCACCCACCTGCCTCACCGGAGATAGAGATAATAGTAAACAGGCGAGGTGAGCGACACTTCAAGGTGGAAGTTCCAAGCAGAACACAAAAGAAAAGAAGAAAAAAGAATCCGAAGATGGCAACAGTATATAGGAACTTCCGGGGCACCGTCTGTCACACAGGGGATGGACTTGCCACCCAATGGTGGTCAAAAACACACACACACGGAATAGATGCACAGCATGTGAATCCAGAAAACACTAGAGCTGCAAAACTACTCCTACTGGTAAGTAACCATTTCAATACTTCCTCTGTCTTATTATATTCCCTTTTGTGTGTTTTCTGATATCTCTACAATGAATTCTAGCATTACACTTGCCCATTTCGTCAGGTCTTCCACCACCTTTTCATCCCACTGAGTGGGATATATTGAAGTCAGGTAGATTGGGGTGGGTTAGATTGAATTTGGGTAAAGTGATGTAGATTGGGGTGGAGAGAGGAAGATTGGGTGAGAGTGGAAGCAGTGAATTAAAGTAGAGTGGAATGGAGTTGATTGGGGTGTAGTGGGGTAGATTGGGGTGTAGTGGGGTAGATTGGAGTAGGGTATATTGGATTGGTGGGGGGTAGATTGGAGTTGGGTAGATTGAGTTTGGTAGAGTGGAGTGGGATAAATTGGGTGGATTGGAGTGTGGTAGTTTGGAGTGGATTGAAGTGGAGTGGGGTAGACCGGGGTAAATTGCAGTGGAGTGGGGTAACTTTGAATGGAGTGTGGTAAATTGGACTGTTATAGATTGGAGTGGAGTGCGATGAATTGGGGTGCAATGGAGTGGGGTGGATTGGGGAAGATTGAAGTGGGGTTGATTGGAGTGCATTGAAGTGGAGTGGAATAGACTGAGGTAGATTTGAGTGGAGTGCGTATATTGGAGTTGAGTAGAGTGGGGTAGATTGGATCGTAGTGGAGTGAATTTGGGTTAAGGTGTCGTGGGGTAGATTGGATTAGTGTGGGTTAGTTTGTAGCAAAGTGGAGTGGGTTAGATTGGGGTACAATGGTATGTAAGGAATTGGGATCGATTGGTATGGAGTGGGGTAGAGTGAAGTGGGGTAAGTGGTGTGGAGTGAGTTGCGTAAAGTGGAGTTGAGCAAAGTGGTGTGTCGCAGAGTGTCTTGCAGTGCAGGGGCATAGAGTGGAGTGGCATACCATAGAGTGGAAGGGCATGATGTGGTAGAGCCCTGCCATTACAGACAGCGTGTTTTCAATTGAAATGACTTACATTTTCACAGACATACAGTTTTACTGCACACAAACAATGTGTGCAAATGTCATCACCTATTGTACTGATGTGTTTTGATCGTATTCAAATCTTTGTTTCCACCACACTTCAGAATTACAAAATAAATGTGATTCATTTTGTACTAATTCTGATATATTCTGAAACCTCAGCACAGTTGTTTTTTACTGTTGTGTGCTAGAAAATTAAATGTCCTCCACTCTCTCCTTATATGGGTGCGCTGCAGGATTGCCACATAAATTCTCTCACTTTGAAGTCCGAGAAATACAAATAAACACCAAGCTCCCTGGAAGATAGAACCTGACATTTTACCTCTGTCTTTGCATGCAAAGCAAATGTGACAAGATAAGAACAAAATTTAAAGGCTTGTTTATAGAAAGCAAGTTTGTGGAAGAGTACAGTAACCAAGGTGTTTGAGGCATGTGTGCTGTAGATACACACGCTGTGCATATGTCCGCCATCTAGTGTCGGGCTTGCATGGACAAGTTGTTTTTGGTGCAAGAAGTTTTCTTCGAGTCACAAGGCTGTGTGACTCCTCTTAGTAATACTGCACATGGTCATCAACTTTGTTGCAGAATGTTTTTTTCTGCCGACTGGTTCAGATGTAATCTCTTGCGCTTCGGTTTGAGACTAATTTGGGCACCCCTCAGTTAGCTAGTAGATTTCAGTCGACGGTTTAACCGCATTCTCGTCGTTATATTCGCATTCCGAGTGATCACTTTCTGTGCTGAGGGCCTTCGACTCGCCTTCTCGGCCTACGAGCCATGCCCGACCAGGCCTCTTTCACTTCTGCGACTTTATTGGAGAATGACCTGCTAATGGAATGCACTTAGTTCCAATTCTGTCTGAACTGTTATTTCAAATATCCCCATACCGACCAACACTCGGTCTGTAATCTGTGCCTCTCGTCCTATCATCGAGAGGAAAGCTGTGAAGCTTGCAAGTCATTTAATGAAGAAAACTCCTAAAGTTCGATGTGCCAGATGCCAAGAGATGCAGTGGAAACAAGCGCACGATGTACCAGATATTTTCGGTTGACAACATGAAGCATCAGCAGCACAAGAGGAATCACATGATTCTGAATCAGTCTTCGAACAAGACTCTGCCACCCTCCAGCCGGCACAAAAGAATCGAACAGTGAGTACTTACCCCTGATCCAAAGCCCAAAACATCGGCACACAGCCAAAAAGACTGCTTACAACCTCCTCCTCTTCCAAGTCAGGGTCCATAACCCCTTGATCATCTGTTTCGGCACCGAAAGAAAAGCATGGTACGTCAGAACCAAGCACAACAGCATGGAAACCAAAACATCCTCCAGCTCCGAAATTGTTCACTTTCAGATTGAGCTCTCCACCGGAACCAATCCTAGATGTAGTGCAGGAAAGGCTCGATCCGAGGCAAAAAACTCTTCAAATTCTGCCTGAAACAAAGAAAATAAGTCTTCAGCCAGCAAAGCCTCGCTCTTCTAAGAAACTGTTATCGTTTCAAGAGGCTTTAGACGTTTCTGTACCGTCTCCAAAGAAGACAAGCATTGGCATAGTCAATAGGTCTTGCCTTTGGGATCTTATAAGTGTTTAGCTATGCAACAGTTTCATAAATAATACTTATAAGGTTCCAAAAGCGAGACCTATTGGCTATGCAAAGCGGCCGTGCGGCCACGAAAGTGAAAGTAATCGCAGTAAAGCGCGGTGCGCACCCCCGCGCACATGCACTGTAGCTCTAGGCTGGCCTGGTAGCACTTTTTGGAGCCCTCTCAATAAGTCTCGCCAGACCAGCGCATGCGCTGGGTCAGGCGAGACCTAAAAAAGGATGATGCCACTAACCCTGTACACATCCCTATTTCACTTCCAAATAACCCACCAACACCACCCCCCGCATTCACTCTACTACCTCACTCCCTACAACTATCTGAGGCAGGCGATATATCCCCACACCCACCCATCATAGAGGATGACGAGGACATGCCATAAGACATACACCCTGGGGTTGCTTCTCCCCAGAGAAAGAATCCAAATTGATTGATGCCTCTGGGAAACCTGTTGATGCCCAATCGGCTAAACATTGGCGTATAGCTAACTGCCAGGCTCTATTGGCTCGCTATAATAGAGCTTACTGGGACGAAATGGAGGGGCTCCTCCAACATTTCCCAGAAGAACACAGAAAAAGGGTGTAAACAATGGTGAAGGAGGGAAAGCTCATTACAAATCATTCAATAAAATGTGCACTGTATGCATCAAACACGACAGCTAGAGGTATAAATACCAGTCTGCTATTACATAGACATGCATCTGTCATGGTTGAAACCTGCAGTGCAACAGGCCATTCTTAATCTCCCATTTGATAAGGAACATCTTTTCGATTCTTAAGTGGGCACAGCCCTTATGAAAATGAAAAAAAAACAACTGGTCTCAAAATCAGTGGGGATTCTGCAATCAAAGAACTTACTGTGGTTCCTTTTCTTGACCCAACTATAAAAAAGCTGCAAGATCTGCCTCCTAAGACAGCACAGGGTCAACATATAAAAATCAAGGACAAATCTCTGCTGCTACAACCTTTTACAGGAGCACGTATAGAGTCAGCAATTTTAAAGGGAGAGGTTGCTGGAATAATATCCATAACTCAAATACAACTGCCAAACAATGACTTCCTTACCATTGAGAACCACATATTTGTCTCAGAGCATTTCCGTGTTATCACCTGTCTATTTAGAACAGTCTTGTGCGAGATGGGAGAGTTCCCTGTTATTTAGGTTTTGTGCTGATATGGTAAAATATTTACTGTGTTTTCTTTCTGGGTATCAACTGAATCTTGCTGTTATCCCCTGCTCGTGCAATATTAAGTCAGGCTAAACCATGATACATTTGTTACTGCTTTGTAAATGTTATGATTTATCCACAAGGACATTTTTGCTTCCACTTTTTAAGAGCAGATATCCCGACATTAGACAGAGCGGAGCAATGTTTTCATCAATTTTTCAACTATCCGATAGTAAAACATGTTTACATGTAGGCTCATTTTTAGGTCTCGCCTGACCTAGCGCATGCGCTGGTCTGGCAAGACTTATTGAGAGGGCTCCAAAAGTGCTACCAGGCAAGCCTAGAGCTACAGTGCATGTGCGCGGGCGCCGCGCTTTACCGCGATTACTTTCACTTTCGCGGCCACACGGCCTTTTTCATCTTTGATCGCCATCGCCATCACTTTCGTGCCCTTGCTATTAAATCTTGACATGAAGAAGCATTGTCAAGAGGTGATGGCAGTGAGGGATTAAGAATGGGGTCTGTATTCCCTGTGGTTCAATATCATCTCAAGCATCCCCAGGGTGTATGTCTTATGGCATGTCCTCATCATCCTCTATGATGGGTGGGTGTGGGGATATATCGCCTGCCTCAGATAGTTGTAGGGAGTGAGGTAGTAGAGTGAATGCTGGGGGTGGTGTTGGTGGGTTATTTGGAAGTGAAATAGGGATGTGTACAGGGTTAGTGGCATCATCCTTTTTTAGGTCTCGCCTGACACAGCGCATGCGCTGGTCTGGCGAGACTTATTGAGAGGGCTCCAAAAAGTGCTACCAGGCCAGCCTAGAGCTACAGTGCATGTGCGCGGGGGTGCGCGCCGCGCTTTACCACGATTATTTTCAGTTTCGTGGCCGCACGGCCGCTTTGCATAGCCAATAGGTCTCGCTTTTGGAACCTTATAAGTATTTAGTTATGCAACTGTTGCATAGCTAAACACTTATAAGGTCCCAAAGGCGAGACCTATTGGCTATGCCAATGCTTGTTAAGACATGCTGTGGGGGCACGTGGCACTTTATTATTATAATGACATGCTGCTATGTTCCTGTTTTTAATCTTTGTTTCTAATATTTAGTGTTATGTACAGGTATGTTTTTATCTGATTTATATTAATGTGATAGTGTACTTATGTGGATGTAATGATGATTGTTTTATATGCATGTACTTTTATTGAAGGGTGAACCTTCTGAACAAAGAAATTGAACTGAACGGACTTCCCTACCATTGTCCCGACTATTTAACACCTGTCTGGGGTCGTCTTCAAAACTATCTTCCAACATGGAGATCAATCACAACAGATCAATGGGTGTTGGATAATATCTAACATGGTTACTGTCTGAAGCTCATTACAGCTCGTCCAAATATTCCACCTCGCTAACACAAATTGTCAATATAACATAAAAATCTCATACAACAGGAAACAGCTCTATTAATAATAGAACCAGTCCAAAAACAGTATCTAAGAACAGGGGCATAATCATTATAATTTCTCATTACCAAAAAAGATGGAACACTTCCATATGGTCGCCCTTCAAAAACGTATTCCGTTATTACAAAAGGGCGACTTCATGACAGCCTTAGATTTAAAGGACGCTTACTTCTATATACCCATCCGTCCAGCAAATATCTAAGATTTCTATTTCAAGGACACCATATCAATTCAAGGTTCTTCCTTTTGGAATGACTACCGTGCCAAGGGTATTCACAAAATGTCTAGCTGTAGTGGCTGCACATCTCCGCAGACAAAATGCCCATGTATTTCCATATTAAGACGATTGGCTGATAAAAGCAAACAGCCTCGATCTTTGGAAACTGCTTACACATACCCTAAATTTACTGCATCAATTGGGGTTCACGATCAGCATACAGCATCTAAAACCTGCTACGATACAACCATATCTGAAGGAAACACATTAGTGATAGATACCTTACCTTAGAATTACCCCCAGGTGTCAGACTGGATCCGGAAAGCTTTCGACAGCAGTACTCCTGCTCGTTAGAAGGTGGCGTTGTGCGGCTCTGCGTCCGTCGTTGGTGTCGTGGTCGCAGAGATGACATCGCAGCAGCTACTTAGACGCCGCCCTTGCACGCTGACGTCAGTTCTTTCGTCTTCCGCGCCAGCAAGCTAAGATCCGGAGAGAGCGGTACCCCCAGTCACTTTTTGACTGAGTTTTTTCGAGGCTTTTTGTCTCTATTTTTCGAGTCGATAGACTCCTGTTGCAGTAGGGATGCCCGGCTACAAGTCCTGCGGGGACTGTCATCGCATGCTGTCGGTAACGCAGCCCGCAATGCGTGTGTCTTTACTGCCTGGAGTGCGACCATGACCCCAAGTCGTGCTCCGACTGCCGGGCCATGGCGCCGAAGATTTTGCGGGAGCGGTCCCGAAAGTTGCTAGAAGTCCGTCAGTCGGCTCCACGCCGCTCATGGTCCCGGTCCCATGGGAGGTCGAGGGACCAGTCGCGGAGCCTCCACCACCGTTCATCGGGATCGAAATCTTCGCACTCGGGGTCAGGAAAGACGAAGCATTCCAAGAAGACGAAGAAGCGCCATCGCTCTCCTACTTCCCCTCGCTGGTCGCGCTATGCAGCTGAGGGTGCAGGTGGTGCTTCCCCGCAGCTCCGGCAGAGTCTACGCAGTCCCCACTGGCCTACCCGCCCTTCCTGGGTCAACCGGCGACTCCGGCCCAGCTGCAGGAATTTCTATCAGCCATGGCTCGCCCCTTTGGGCTATCGGGCCCCGCCAGTGAGCCTTCGTGCCCGACTGATGGTCCTAGCCCTTTACTGCTGGCAGCTCTGGCATCTCTGTCGGCTCTGGCCTTGACACCACAGGACCGCCATGGATCCTACGCAGTTGCCGCTGGCCTACCAGCCCTTCCCAGGTCAATCGGCGACTCCTGCCCAGCTGCAGGAATTTCTTTCAGCTATAGCTCGCCCCTTTGGGCCTGGTGCCCGACTGAGGGTCCTAGCCCTTTACTGCCGGCGGCTCCGGCATCGCTGTCAGCTCTGGCCTTGACACCGCAGGACCCCCATGGATCCAGGCGTGGATCCCGGTCGACGCTGGTCGACCTTGTGAAACCCCCCACTGACGTTGACCACACCGCTACCACCTCTGACGTCGCCCGTTCTCCCCCGGTTTCAGCCCCGATGTGGATACGGCACCGGACCGGTGTCGCTCAACGCCAATTCCGACGCCGATGGGGTATTTCTATCCCTATGTCCATCCTCCTTATTTTCGGCCTGTTCATCAGCCTTTGGAGGAAGGGTAGGACTGGGAGGAGTCTGAGGACCCTCTCACAGCACAATGTGAGTTTGACCCGGACTGGGCAATGGAGTTGTGGGAGGCCAGTGGTCTTGATACCTCTCCTGACCTTGGCATGCTGACTCCTCCTACCGTGGCTACGGAGGAGGGTGCAAGTTACGCAGTGGTGTTGCGTTGTACAGTGGCCGTCAGGACTAACCTCCTGACAAGTGATTCAGCCAGCAGCTACCTCTGCGGAGCCACTGCTGCCTTTTAACTAGGCACTTTTGGATGTTCTTTTGGGCACCTGGTCCAGGCCCAACACAGGGGCTCCTGTGGATAGGAACATGGCCCGATGCCATCCCCCGGCCCCGGGCGACCCCCTTTTTCTTTCCCAACAACCCAGCCCTGGGAGCTTGGTTGTCCAAGCCTCTGCCTCGTCGAGCGCATTCCCTACCGCACCACCGGACAGGGAATCCAAGAAACTGGAGCATTTTGGTAAGAAGATTTTTTCTTCCGCCAGTTCAGGGCTGCTGTCGGTGAACACCCCATGCCTCTTGCGCCGTTATTCCCACTCTGTGTGGCGCGCGTGCTGCCTCCATGTCTGAAGGAGGCCCGGACAGTGCACTCTCAAGCTATTGCTGAAGAGAGGGATGCAACCAAGTTCACTATTCGTTGTGGCCTTGACACCGCCGACTCGCTGGGCAGGGCGATTTTTTCGGGGGATGTCCAGAACACTCTGATGGACATGCCCTTTGATGGCATTCGCCTTTTCAGCAACAAAGCAGATAGTGCGTTGGAGCGCTTTAAGTACTCGCGGGCTACGGCCAAGTCCTTGGGCCTTTCATCCACGCGCCCTCCTCTGCCTTCTGCTTTTCGCTCCTCTAGTGGCCACGCAAGGGGCGCCCTGACACGTTCGTTTCAGAGCCACAGGCCTGCGCAGCAATAGTTTTAAGTGCGGCCACAGATGTGGGACCAACCGAGCCGGGTCAGGGGGCCAGCGGGCGGGTCAGTCCACCTCCACCCCTGCCTCCAAACCTTCCTAGTCCAGTTTTTCAGGCCCATCAAACGCCAGTGGGCGGCAGGATTCGCCATCACCTCCCCCCCCACTGGCACACCATCACTTCGGACAGGTGTGTTTTACAAATAGTCAGAAGGAGCTACTTCCTTCCCTTCGAGACTACCCCTCTAGCCATGCCACCCCAGTACCACCGCATGTCAGGGGACCACTTGGCACTTCTTCAACAGGAAGTCATGTCCCTCTTGGCCAAGGGGGCCATCAAGCGCGTTCCTGCGCTAGAAGTAGGACGTGGTTGTTACTCCCACTAATTTCTGGTGCCCAAGAAGGACAACGGTCTGCGTCTTATCCTGGACCTCAGGGATGTCTGTCGCTTCCACCGGAAGGAGAAGTTCAAGATGTTAACTCAGGCTCAGGTCTTGTCTGCCCTGGACCCTGGACACTGGATGGTAGCGTTGGACCTGCAGGACGCATATTTCCACATTCCTGTCCTGCCGGCCCACCGGCGGTTTATGGTAGGCCACGAGCACTAAATAGGAAATCATAAACGCCACCCGGGCCTGGTTAGTTGGAAACGCCTTGAGCCTACAGGTAAAGTGTAGCAATATTTGGGTTAAAAAGACTTGGACCTTGGTGGCGTCTCCTTGGAAACGCTCTGGCGCGGCCAGAGGTATAGGAGTAGGGATCTCTACTGTAAGAGGCGCCTGCAGCTGGGGATTTAAAAACTGCCAGGCACCTCCTTCAGTACTCCGTCCTGCTTGGACGCTGAAAGGATGTATGACGTTACAACGCATGCTTTTACACCGCATGCCGTTACAACGCATTTTTTACACCGCAAGATCTGTTACAACGCCAGCCTTTACAACGCATGCTTTAACAACGACGTACACTAGATGGAGTGCTGACATTAGAAATGTATAATTTACTATTCTAACTCCAGTCCACGTTGCAGTAGGGAAGGTGTTTGGATAGTAAAACTACACTATTTCTAATGTTAGCACGCCATCTAGTGCATTTCGTTGTAATGGCATGCGTTGTAATGGCATGCGTTGTAACAGATTTCACGTTGTAATAGTTTCGTTGTAATGGTAGTGCGGTGTAAAAGTTGCGTTGTAAAGGTTGTTCACCCGCTGAAAGGATGTCTTTGTATACTGTCTACCTTTTATTTGTGAGCTGCTGTTTCGGCCCTAGAGGCTGCCATATTTTGCGACTTGCTGTAAAAGCACCAAGATGGCCAGCACATCCTCTAAGGTGGCCATAGTCGCAACGAACCAACCGGGAGAGGTATATTATTTTAAGGCAGATTATTCTGTCGTAGGTCTCTCGGAGGCCTCTCGGGATCGGTTCGTTGCTCAAATGGGTCCACCTATTGACACCCTTAATTCCGAATTGCCATAGTAGCACGGAAGCTTAAGGTGGTCAATCGGGGGAAGGAAAGGATGGGGACAGCGGGGAGGGAGACCTGTAAATACAAAGGAGTTATTCAAACCAACTTTTACATACACCTTTACATAAACTTCAACCTTATGGAAGAACCTTTCTGTCTAAGATACCTGTAAAGGAAAATAACTGGCGTCTATGGTCAACTTAGGAAGGTTGATGAAGGCATCTCAAACATTCCACCGGAAATACCATGGGATTGTGCACATCACAGATTATATATGGCACTTGATGGGCATACTAAAAACAGAAACCGCGTTCAGGCTTCTACACAAGAAGAACACCGAAACAATCCCACTTGTAGTTCAACACCCCCTCGTAACCACCATGCTCTTTGTTTGTTCGGGCTTCACTAGGGAGGTCACTGCTCCCCCCTGCTATAAGACGGACAACAAGACACACGCCACACAGGTTAACACAAATAATGGTTATAGCAATGCACTTTGATTGACAGCGTGTTTAGCGTTTAGGCACACCCATACAAAGTAGTATTGTTACTTTGTCTCGAATCACTTTGGGTTATTTTCCACTCATTCAAAGTATTCACAATGTCTCTTTTCACAGCGTGTCACTTTACACACATTCAAAGTATTCATGAGCAATGTTTGTACTCCCAGCGTGTTACGTCACACACAGATAATACGTAGAAATGTCTTTATATACCACCTGGTATACAGGAGGCAGGATTAGTCATGTCTTAGAAAGCTTTCCATTAACCCCCCTCCTTTACTCCTTTAGTCATGAGCCGGTATCCGTTTATCAAAGAAAACTACTTGACAGCACGCAAACAGGAAGTGCGCTATATTTCAGGGTTTTGTAACTCTCGGTACATTCTCAAGCCGAGAAACAAGGATTACGCTGGTGTCACTGACACCCTTACCGCACTTCAGAAGCAACACGGGTACGATTCCAAGCCTAAGAATCGCCGACCCGATCAGGATAATCTGCGGTGTCTCCCGCGACGCCGCCGGCTTACATAGCCTGCTGGGAGTTCTCCCCGTCACTTCCTAAGCGCGCATGACGTGGCGCTCGGGCTTCTGGGAGCGGTAGTTTATTTGGCGGTGCGTCTTGATTCTGACCCGCTTCTTCCTCCCAGCCCGACTGCAACTCCCGCAAGACGGCAAAACAGGTCCCCCAACCAGCCTCCTTTGGCTGAGAGGCGTGTATAGCTGTGGCAGGATCCAGGTACGTGACAGGTAGCTTGGTCGAGCAGTAAGGCAGTATCAGAGGACCGTGTTAAGCATTTGATGTACACACTCAGTCAGCAAATGAATTCACACGCTCAAGAACTGAACTCTAGGCCAATTGTTGTTGTATAAAAATATACTGTTTTTTATTTTTAGAACCAAGCAAGCCTGGTACAGGTAAGCATTAAATACTTTTCAGCTTTAAGTTACTGGATATAAAACAGTTTAAAAATGCAATAGATATGGTACTTTGTTTGATTACAGGGGAGCAGTAGTATGCAACACTTAGCAAATACAGTACATTGAAATGAATAGGCTTTTTCAGTAAATTACAGGTAAGTAACTTTTTACGTTACTTTTCTAACTCAGTACTGGATACCTAGATTCAGTATTAAAGAATATTTTTAGATTTCAAAACTCCACACTTGGAAACTTTTTGGAGAAAAAGTGTCAATGTTATCCTATGGAAGGAAAACAGGTTAACGGTTCACAGGTAAGTAAAGGTCTATGGGAGTTATGGTTCTGGAGTTAGACTCAGGGGTTCCCCAGGGTCAGTGATGCACTGTTGTTGCACCCTCAGCGGCACTAGGGCGGCCGGATGCAGAATGTTGATGCCCAATGTTATCCAATGGGGGATAGGGGCCCTCCGGTTGGTGGCTGCTGGCAAGCAGGCCACTGAACTGTGGGAGCAAAGCTCCTAGGGTTAAGGTTAGGGCAAAGGGGGAAACAAAGTAGCACCACAGGTGCACCCTCGGCGGCACTGGGCCAGCCGGGTGCAGAGTGCTGTTTTGACGTCGGGCGCCCTGTTGTTTTCTATGGCGAACCTCCGATTGGCAAAGCACTGCAGGCAGGGAGACAAAGGACTTCTGGGTGCAACCACCACTTGGAGAGGTAAGTTGGGAAGTTAAGGGTTGGTTAGGCACCGTTCGTTTGGGCACACAAGGCCGTGGGGCATAGGGTGCAGGGGTGCCTTTTGATGTAGGATCTTCTTACCAGCTCCTGGTCGTGGTTAGGTGGGCCTTCTGGATTTAGGCTACAGGCGTTGGCTGGAGGCTTGAGGCAGGTCAGGGGTCACTGGATCTCGGGTCAGGATCGCCGGGTGGACCTCCTCGTGGTGTTTTTCCACTCGAGCTCGGGCCGGGTTCGGCAGGTGCAGAGTGGGCTGGATTAGCGGTCTCTGGTTGGCATCAGAAGCTGCAGTTTGAACAAGTCCAGTGTTCACGGGAGATTCAGTCTTTGAAGTGAAGGCAGGCAGGTCCTCCGGGGTTTTTGAGGTTGCTGGCTGCGGGACACACCGGGATTTCGCAGGAGCAGGTTCGAGGGGAGACAGGCCTGTAGGGCTAGGGCCAATTCAGTGGGCATCGTCCTCTTGTTAGCTCTGCTCGGCTCTTCGTCCTTCTTATCTTCTTTTCTTGTCGTTTCTGGATCTGACTTCTTGGTTCAGGGCTGCCCCCTAAATAGTGTATTTAGGGGGCGTTGTAGGGGTCTTGAGGTCAGTAGCCAATGGGCTACTGACCTTACGCTGACTACACCCTTGGTGTGCTCACCCCACATGGGGGAGGGAGCACAATCTCGAGTCCTGATTAGGGAGTGCCTGCCATCTGCAAGATGGCAAGCACTGGAGAGTGGGCTTCTCCTCGCCTCCTCCAACTGAGGGGTGGAGTTGGCAGAGGTGGGCACACCTCCTGGGCTGGCTAGTTTTTCCCGCCTGTCTTCCCGCCGAAAGGGAGGGGAGACAGGAAGAGGGCCTGCTCCTGATAGCAGGAGAGGCTGGTGGCTGCATTACAAAGGCTGCCAGGCCTTTGAAGCTTCCCTGCCACAAATGGCTCTTCCTGGCCTGGGGGAGGTGTGAACACCTCCGCCCAGGAAAGGCTTTGTTTCTGGGCTCATGGAGCATAGGATCCCACCCCAGGGGTCCAGAAGTATGTCTCGTGGTGGCAGGCTGGTGTGTACCAGTCAGGGAACCCACCAGAGGCAGGTCGTTTTTCAAGGGCATCTCAAAGATGCCCTCTGTGTGCATTTTTCATTAAATCCCACACTGGCATCAATGTGGGTTTAATGTTCTGAGAAGTTTGATACCAAACTTCTCAGTTTTTAGTGTAGCCAATATGGTGCTGTGGAGTTCATAATGACAAGCTCCCACCACCATATACTCTTAATGGCAGCACTGCACTTACAATGTCCAAGAATGGACTTAGACACTGTAGGGGTACAGGGCTCATGAACCTGTACCCTCACCACTGGCATAGGGCACCCAGCTAGAGCGGTGACTGATCTATTCCAGGGCAGTGGGTTGTAGGCATGGCACACAGGGATGTGTGCCATGTCGACTCTTTACTTTGTTCTGCACCAAAACATGCAGCCTGCAAAGGCAGTGTGTGTGTGTAAAAGTACAGGGCCTCTAAGGGTGGCACAATAAATGCTTCAGCCCTTAGAGGTCTTCCCTGGTCACGTAGTGTCCCCTTATAAGACATCTGTCAGGCAGCTACGTGGGCCTCGTTGCACACTTTTACTATGCATTCCTGCCTTGACAGCCAAGTCTGGAGAAATGGCTTCTTTGGCCGTTCTGTTCTCCAGGACCTCCTGGTGTGATCTTGGTTCGCGGACCCACCACCGGGGTTGGTATTGCTGGGGTATCTATTTTAAGGTAAGGAATCTATCACTAACGTGTTTCTTTCACATGCTCAAGTTACTTACCTTCGGGAACGATATATCTGTAAGGACTATAAGTTAGTGATAGATTCCTTACCGCCCCACCCATCCTCCCTGTTCTGCAAACTGATTTCTAGGGTTAAGGTCATGCCTTTTAGGTTCCTAGTTTCTATGTACCAGTGGTCAGTATCTTGCATGGCTCTGCGTTCCTGGTGCGGAAAGTCGTGTACAGAACTGACGTCAGCGCGCGAGGGCGGCGTCTAAGTAGCTGCTGCGACGTCATCCTGGCGACCACAACGCCAATGAAGGATGTGGAGCTGCACAACGCCACATTCTGACGTGCAGGGGTACTGCTGACGAAAACCTTTCGGATCCATTCTGACACCTGGGGGTAATTCTAAGGTAAGGAATCTCTCACTAACTAATGTTTCTTACAGATATATCGTTATCAAAGGTAAGTAACTTGTGCATCTAGGAGCCATGCTCAACACACAATTGGCATTGGTTTATCCAAATGCAGGCAAAATAAACCGCATTGTAATATAAATCTAAAAATTCTAAACTGGGACTCAAATCTCAGTCAAAATATTCATGCAACCTTTAGGCATGATGGCATCTTGTATTTCAGTAGTTCCACATGCCAGACTACACATGAGACATCTCCAAGAATGTCTCTCAAGGCAATGGACACAGTCACAGGGTCAACCTCGGGATCTAGTGTTAGTAGACAGTGGCACGCACCACTCTCGGCAGTGATAAAATCCACAGTACTTATCCAAATATCAGCCGTTTCAAGACCCAGTTCTCCGAATAATTCTGACAGTGGATGTTTCTCAAAAATCTGACAATTCATGGAATATGGGACTCCAAACACAAGGGTCTCCGTATCAGTTACCTAGAGATGCAAGCTGTTCAACTAGCAGTGAAAGCATTCCTACCTCACCTACAACACAAAGTTGTCCTAATTGGAACAGACACTATGACAACTATGTATTGCATACAAAAACGGGGGGAGGCACTCTCTCCAATTATCACATTTAGCACAGAAAATATGGAGTTTAGTAATGCATCACAACATTTGTCCTGGCAAAACCTGTTCCAGGAACAAGCAATGAAGTTGCAGTCCTTCTAAGCAGGACGCAGCATCAAGTCCACAAATAGGAACTCCACCCCAAAGCCCTCCTACCATACTTTAGAAATGGGGCTTTACACAAAAACATCTGTTTGCAACCCTACATAGCGCAAAATTCCCAAACTTTGCAAGCAAGTACCCACCACCAATCCAAGGGCAATGCTTTTTGGATGAACTGGTCAGGGATATTTGCATACACTTTTCCCCCTCTCCCACTACTTCAATTAGTGGTCAGAAGGCTCAGGCAAACATCCCTTACAAAGAAACTCATAGCACCAACATGGGCTCGTCAACCATGGATCTCAACACTATTGGAGCTCTTCCTAGTACCACATGAGAAGCTTTACTTCAACCCGGACCTTCTCACACAGAACAACGGCACACTAAGACACCCCATTCCGAAGGAAATTAACTTTGGGATATGAGTCCAGAAGTCTAAACATTTGGGTACTTAAACTTATCACAACAATATATGTATATTCTTATAGAAGCTCGCAAACCTACCACAAGACAATATTATCCAGCTAAATGAAAAAGATTTGCTATATTTTGCCAGCAACCAAAGGATAAACCCCCTGAATGCACAAGTACAGACAATATCTACTTATTGCATTTGCAAACTACAGTGTTAGCTTATACTTCAATGCTATTGCAGCTTATTTGCAAAATAGACAGCACGTATCGTTATTTAAAATACCTATTGTTGAAGCTTTTATGGAAGGACTTAAAAGAATCATACCGCCAAAGCATCCATCTGCACCAGCATGGAACTTAAACATTGTACTAACAAGACTTATGGGGCCTCCATTTGAGACATTGCGCTCTTCCCAATTGCAATGCTTGTCTTGGAAGGTTGCCTTTTTAATAGCTATCACTTCACTTAGAAGAGTCAGTGAAATTCAGGCATTAACCTTAGAAGAGCCATTCTTCCAGCTGCATAGAGACAAGGTTGAGCTTAGAACAAACCCATATTTCTTCCAAAGTTAGTGTTTAATGTTCGAGGCATATGAGCTGCAGATCACACACTTAGGATAGTAGATCGCCATCTAGTGTTGGGCTCGGATGCTTGCAGGTTGTTGTTGTCTTCGGAAGAAGTCATTGGTCACGAGATAGGTGACTCCTCCCTTGGACTACAGTGCGCATGGGCATCAACTCCATCCTCAGATTGTTTTTCGCCATGATGGGAAATTATGGAGTTTGTAGACAAGAGAGAGATGTCCATTTGTAATGTCTAAGTAAGACGCTGCTGGAATAGATAGAGGTCCTGGGGAGGTGGGTGGGCGTGTGTGGCTCTGCAGCTCTACATGCCAAGAACAGATGCATACTGGTAAGTAGCATATTCCGTTCGAGGCATATGAGCTGCAGATCACACACTTAGGATAGACTATATAGCAGTGTCTGCCCTAGCGGTGGTCACCTGTATCGGTTGCAGCAGTTTGAAATAAAGTTTTAAGGACAGCCTGACCCACAGAAGCTTGTTGCTTTGCTTGCACGTCAACACAATAGTGTTTAGTGAAGGTGTGTGTTGTAGACCATGTGGCTGCCTTACAAATATCTTCTAAGGGAATGTTTCCTAAGAATGCCATGGAAGCCCCTATTTTGCGTGTGGAATGCGCTCTAGGGGGAACTGTCAGTGTGCGTTTAGCCTTGTTGTAGCATATTTGGATCCCAGATTTGGAAATGGGGTTGCCTTTATGTGGTGGAGAGAACGCAACAAACAATTGTTTTGTTTTGCTGAATGATTTGGTTCTGTCAATGTAGTAAAGCAGGGCTCTTTTAACGTCTAAGGTATGAAGAGCTCTTTCAGCTACCGAGTCCGGATTTGGGAACAACACTGGTAGCTCTACTGATTGCTTAACCCCTTCGGTGCTCATGACGGAATGGTTCCGTCATGACCCACGGTTGAGCTGTGCTCATGACGGAACCATTCCGTCATGACCACACCCGCGCAAGATTCCGTCAGCACAGCGGCGGAATCTGCGCAGCATCGAAGGGGTTAAGATGGAAGGGAGATATGACTTTTGGAAGGAATTTCGGATTTGTTCTAAGAACCACTTTGTTGCGGTGTAATTGTAAGAATGGTTCTTGTATGGTTAAAGCCTGGATTTCACTTACCCTTCTGAGGGATGTGATAGCTATAAGGAAAGCCACTTTCCATGTGAGGGATTGTAGTTCGCATTTATGCAGAGGTTCAAATGGGGGTCCCATGAGCCTTGTAAGAACGATGTTTAGGTTCCACACTGGAGAGGGTGGTAATCTGGGAGGAATAATCCTTTGAAGGCCTTTCATGAAGGCTTTGATTGTAGGTACTCTAAATAGTGACAAATGTTGTCGATTTTGTGAGTAGGCTGCTAATGCTGCTAGGTGGAGACGTATGGATGAGTATGCTAGGTTACAACTTTGCAAGGGCAGTAACTAGCAAATTATGTTTTGGATAGATGCATCCAACGGGTTTATATGATTGTTAGTACAGTAAATGGCAAATCTTTTCCATTTTGCAGCATAGCAGGCTCTAGTGGTAGGTCGTCTGGCCTCCTTTATAATATTCATGCAGTCTGGTGGCAGGTTTAGGTAACCGAACTCTAGGACTTCAGGAGCCAGATCGCTAGATTCAGTTGACCTGGATCTGGGTGTCTGATTTCTCCATGGTTCTGGGTTAATAAGGACGGGGAGAGGTGCAGTTTTTGGTGTGGAAATAGCGAGAGTTCCAGTAGTGTTGGGAACCTCGGCTGGCGTGCCCATGTAGGAGCCACTAGGATCAGTGTGAGAGACTGTTGCCAGAGCTTGCGTACCACTGATGGAATGAGTGGGAGAGGCGGAAAAGCGTGCGCAAATCTGCCTGACCAGTTCATCCATATCGCATTGCCCTTCGACTCTGGGTGGGGAAATCTGGCGGCGAAGGTTGGGCATTTTGCGTTTTCGTGTTTGGCAAACAGGTCTATGTCTGGTTGGCCCCATTGTTGGAAAAAGGGCAATAGGACTTGTGGGTGTAATTCCCATTCGTGGATCTGTTGATTTTGTCGACTCAACAGAGCGGCAATTTGATTGTGAACCCCTGGAAGGTGTTCTGCAAGGAGGTATATGTTCTGGGGAATGGCACATCTCCGAATGTTCTGCGTGAGCTGTGATAGCTGGAGAGAATGTGTGCCTCCCTGTTTTTGTATGTAATACGTGGCTGTCTTGTTGTCCGTCCGGATGAGGACAGTTTTGTTCTGGAGATGTAATTGGAATGATTTTAGTGCTAGGAACACTGCTAGCAGTTCCAGGTAGTTGATATGGAGCACTTTCGGTTTAGTGGTCCATTTGCCCTGAGTGGTGTGTCCGAGGAGATGGGCTCCCCATCCTGTGAGAGATGCGTCGGTTGTCAGCACTATTTGTGGAAGAGGCTCTAGGAACGGCCGCCCTTTGGACAGGTTTATTACGTTCCACCATTTTAGAGAGCGATGTGAGCGGCTGGCCACCAACACTAGATCTGTAAGTTGTCCGTGAGCCTGGTTCCACTGACATGCTAGACATTCTTGCAAGGGACGCATTTGAAGTCTTGCATAAGGCACAATGAAGATGCATGACGCCATCATCCCTATGAGTTGCATGAACACTCTTGCTGGAAGAGAGTGTTGGGCTTGAAATTTTGCGATTAGAGCTTGTATATTGGCTATCCTGGCTGGGCTGGGATATGCGAGCCCAACACCAGATGGCGATCTACTATCCTAAGTGTGTGGCTCTGCAGCTCTACATGCCAAGAACAGATGCATACTGGTAAGTAGCATATTCCTTTCATATCAATTAGTCAATAGAATTACCTGTTTTCTTTCCACAACCGGACTCAGTTGCAGGAAGAGCATTTCCAAATCTGGAATTTCTAGATGGATAGGGAAATGCATTTAAACTTGTTATGCTGAAGCTAAAAGGCTTCTACCTGTTCCTCCTAACGCTCACTCTACTCGCAAAATTTGAGTTTCTATGCCATATTTAGGGAACATTCCTATTGCTGATAATTGCAAAGCAGCAACATGGGCCATTCCACACACATTCACAAAACATTATTGTTTGGATGTATTTGCTTGTCAACAAGCCAATGTTGGCCAAGCTGTACTAAAAACTCTTTTTCAAATAACTGCAACAATCACCGGTTAACCCCTGCCTAGGGAGAGGGACTGCTTTACAGTCTGTGCACAGCATGTGTATCTACAGCACGCATGCCTTGAACGGATTATGTTACTCACACTGTAAGCATCAGTTCTTGGCATGTAGTGCTTTATATTCAAATACGCCCTTCCTCCTCCCCAAAAAAACATGTGTAGGTTGCAGTTCAACTACTTTACTTCACATTACTCGCGTGGACATCACAATACTGATTCATACTACAACTCCATTCTCACCTATTCACGGAAAAACAATCTGCCAATGGAGTGGATGACCATGCGCAGTATTACCAAGAGAAGGAGTCACACAGCCTCGTGACTCGAAGAAAACTTCTTGGAACAAAAACAACTTGTAAATATACGAGCCCAACACTAGATGACGGACTTCTGCACAGTATGTGAATCTACAGCACTACATACCAAGAACAGATGGTTACAGGGTAAGTAGCATAATCCTTTTGAATCTGGAGGGATAAACTCATGCTGGGCAGCCTAGAGCAAATAAAGCCAGCAAATAGAAAGCCAGAAAATGTGAGTTACAAACCACAAAGCCAATGGTAAGCAATGGGCAGAAAGTATTCCTAGTTCAGCTCCAAGATGTCTTTAGCAAACCAGACAGCTGCGCTATCTGGTAGACTTCATCCTTAAAATGACAACATTACGTATCCATATAGCCACCACTCTAGAAAATGTGGAATAAGAGGATGAGTAGAGTGACCCTCTCCATTTTTCGACCAATCTGCATTGAGGAGATCCTTTTTGAAATGCAAACTTACCCTTCTGTCTCCTACCGATTGCCAGGGCACTACACCTTTTTTGTGTATTTATTTAACCCACAGTCTATCCATGTACGTAGGTTCACTGTTTTGACTGTGCTTAAGCCAGGTTTGGAAAAATCGCTTAAACCAGACTATGCAAAGGGAAATCATCACTAATGCCAAATATGTTAATACCCAACCAGTCCTTTTGTATAAACACAAACAGAACCCATTAACCTTTACCAACCCCATCCATCTGGGAAGTGAGGACAGTGGTGAAAAAAACACACTTCAACAAAGGTATTTGTCCAATATCTCCATAGCTACAGCCATCTGAATTATTGAGGGCTAATTCAGCATGCAGCATTTCTCTAGCCAACCCTGAAGTCTTGCTTCAAGCAAACTTAAAAACACAACAACATACAAATACAGAATACAGCAAGAACAAACAAGTACAGCAGGTGGATAGAATGCTTCTCCAGTGACCGCAACTAGGTAACAGGGGATCTTTTGCTACCCTTGGTACTAGTGTCCCCCCAGCATTGCCCTGCAAGGATCAAATTTAAGGTAGGAAGCAGTGAGGCTGTTGGGTTTCTAGTTATCCCGTCATCTAGTCATTATTTAGTGCTCGCCATAAACAGATGAAATCGAATTACAGATTAAGAGACATTGATTGCTGGGTAACAAATAATCTGCACTGAGAAACAGTAACTGATCCCAGAAAATTCAAGTTGTCACATCAAGTGTACCATTGTCTAGGACAGTCGGTATGGTTCCAGGTCGGGAGTCGTTATCCGCAGGGTTGTTTTGTATGGGAGCATGGAAAGCATCTCGACTGCTGCCCATGAATCCAGAGTTCCCTGATGTCCTGGCAGGTTGGAAGGGACATGGCCGTCCTAACCTGCCACCCTTTTGCGTACTTTCTTCGGAAACAAAAGGACGTGTGTTTTACAACCTTCAATCAAAAAATCAATATCAATACAACCTGCAATCACCTTTAACTTGATCTACCAGCCTAGGTCACCTCTAAATGGCAACCCAAGACCGGTTTTAGTTTTTTGGGCCTCA
Source organism: Triturus cristatus (assembly GCF_964204655.1). Lineage (NCBI taxonomy): Eukaryota > Metazoa > Chordata > Amphibia > Caudata > Salamandridae > Triturus > Triturus cristatus. The sequence continues at coordinate 659,578,650 of NC_140592.1, read as the reverse complement.
TCAGTGTCCTAGGTCTTAAATCCAAAGGCAGAGTGGAATTTGGTCCTATGTCTGGGCATACCCATTGGACTTAGGATCCCTCCCTTAGAAAAACAAAAAAGTGATAAAATACCTTTTCTAACCAATTATTGCCTCATATTTTTGACTGCCTTCATACAGGTGCTTCTGAAACTGATTCAGTTAAATGGTTATGAAAGACTAATCTGTGTTCAGTTATGGTGAGTTTAAGCTTCATAAATGCTGGACTGCAAAGAATCAGAACTGGGGACTTTGTTCAGCCAGAAATGCAGAAGGGCAGTAAAGGTTAAATAGCAGCAGGCTAAAGCAGTAGGCAAAATCTGCTCCTGGGTGATAATCAGTCTGGTCAATTAGTGGATAGAAATGGGCAACTGGCTTTTTAAGCCATCAGCTTATTTGAAGTTATACACATTGCTCAGGTATGTATACTAAATGCAGAATATTAAACAGAATCACTCTACTGCAAGAATTTCTAAATTTTTATAGCACTTGCTACCATGACTTATCCATTGACTGCTTCATCCAATCTCTCCCATTCTCTTATCCAAGGGCTCATTCATCCAGTGACCCATATGCTCACCAAGTCATCGATCTATTCCCATATATGTCCTCATCCATCCACCTGAGCCCTCTCACAGACCCATTCCTCCTTCAATGCTAATATCACTCAATCGCCTTTTCATCCATTAAGGAAGAGTTCTCCATTCATCCATCCTTACACTTTGTGACACATTCTTGTAATCAATCATTCACACATCTACAAACATATCACACACAGCTGCCAATCAGTGAAGAACCTTTTGTTACATAAAAAATTCCAGACCAATTGGATTTGTCATTGTTTTTTATATTTAATTATAGCTGTGTTTTATGGTGAAAGTGGTTTATAGCTCTTTGATTTGGTCACGTATTGTGAGTTGTTTAGCTGGTTGTTCTAGTGATTCGTTTTTCTGTGCATATTTAATGTGTTTTTCTTTTAAAAAATTATCTTCCACGTCTTTAACACCTGTTTCTTAGTCTTATCATTTCCCACATTTGACATTACCGCATACTGTTTTATAATACCACCTTGGTGTCCTGAATGGGGAAAATACATTATTGATCAATGGCAGAAGGAAGGCCACATATGCTTATGGGGGAATAACACTAAACTTCCCCACCCTAGTTATCCCTAAACCACAACACAAAATCAATACTAAACGTTCTATATTAGGTTTGAAATGTTTTTTGACTTTTGGATACTGGTTTAATCCCTAACGAACTTGCCGTATTTAAATGGCTCATGAGAAGGTTACTTAATCATTTTGCACCCATTCTATTGAGTGTTTCTGTTAACTTAAATCTTTTTTCTGTCCCTTGCAGGAACTCGATTACCAAGGTTTGACCCAACTGCATACATAAAAGACAAAGAGCGAAAGCAGAAAGAAAGTGAAAGCAAACAGTAAGTACCACATTATTTACCCTTCAAGTCCGATTTCCAGGACCTAAGACTGAAACCTCTATGATGTGGTTTATTTTTAATCCTTTTAGTGCTAACGTGCTGACACACTTCAGACTTGGAACCTATTTCCAAATTTTGCGATATGTTTTAAAAATCTAATGCATTGCCTTGCTTGCACTGTATTAAGACAAACCGTTTTCTTCTGCATTGTTGGATCTGCACTGACAGTCCTAAATGTAGACTATTCCCATACATCTGCTGGAAACCCAGAACATTTCTTTATTAATATAATATAGTCAATCTGTAGTAGGAGGTGGTCACCTCAATTACATTTAGTCTGATGACACCTTCATGAAGAGCAAGACAGTCCAGCTTTGCTGCATGTTTCTTAGGCAAATACCTTACTGGTAAACAGCTGTAAGACCACATTGCAGCACCTAAATGAAAAGAAAATGCTACACCACCCAAAGTAACTTTTACCCTTCCCTCTGCTAAAGTGATAAATGAAGAAAAAGGTGCTTGTCAGGCCAAAAGGGTACTGCTACCAGCATACACTGTTTCTTTCCAGCATGTACTTTACTGACAGTTTGCCTCACTTTTTCAGTTCTTTTTTTTCCAGCTTGTGCCGAGAGGATCTCTGAACTCTTACAAGCTTTAATCACACTTTTTCCTTCTTACATTTCTAAAGGATTGATGAACTTTTGCTTTCATTCGATGTTTTTTTACACCTGATATCTTTTTCCCTTCATTTTACCCTTTGTGAGGGAATTTATTCTAACAAAATTCCTTCTGTCAGCAAAATGTCCCTCTTGTAGAAGGAAAAAAGCTGCTTCTGAACTTCATTCAGTATGTGTGGTTTGTGTACTAGCCACACATTCTGCTAAACAGTTAGAATTGTGACAGAAAATGACGAAGAACCAACCTATTTGCCATTGAGGATTTAAACAACGCAACTAATGTCGATGACAAGACCACAGGTTCCAAAAGTGTACCCCTGGCACCAGCCCAACTGATGTCCACTCCAACAACGTTGGGATCTGTGCCATCAGCTTGGCCTTCAATGGCAAGATACCCAATAGCAGGACCTTCAATACAAGAAGACACCAACGATAGCAGTCAAAAAGTTTTACTGCGAATCTGACAACATCCAGGTCGCCGTCAAGGAGATCAGCCTCGAGACAGTCCACGTCTTCTGTTTTCTCAAGTTCATCAGGAGATCATTGTGATTATCACCATGATGAGATATAATTGCCGCTTCCATTGTCATTAATTGATATTCCTGCATAGGATTCTCTACAGGAACCTCTTGATCTACTGGACTTACCATCAAGGCTGAAAAGGCCAGCTCTGTCACCTAGGCCACTTCTACCACAAGGTTTAGTTATGGTGCCTAGGGGCGCACTTCAGTGTCTCCAAGACCATGAAAACTGCTTCAACCTTATTCACTAATTTCTGATCAGAAATGTTCTTGGGTAAGTCCAGATAGACCTAAAAGATTATACGTTTTTCTACTTTGCCATTCTTCGGAGAGAGAAAGTGTAAAAACCCACTGAAAGAGTGGAGTTTTATCACTACCAACAAATGGTTCTGGCAGATCATCCAGGATGGGTACACCCTACAGTTCAAAGTTCCTTCTCTGTCAGTCCCACGAAAACCAGTGCCAAAATGTCAACTGTGACTTTTAAAGAAGGAGGTGAAATCACTGCTCGAAAATATGCAATGGAACCAGTTCCTTCATCTCAAAGAATGAAAGGAATCTATTCCATGAATTATTTTGGTTCCCAAGAAAAGCCCCTCAGAGGAGTTCAGGCTAATCTTTGTCCTTGGGCAATCCAACAAATGGATCAGGAAGCTTACCTTCATGGTGACAGCCTTACTTCACATATGTCTACAGCTTATGAAGGGAGACCTGATATGTTCTGTGGAGCTACAAGTTGCTTATTTTCATATACCAGGAGAAGCGAAACTCAGAATGTTTCTGAGATTCATAGTAGGCAAGGTAAATTACCAAAACAAAGTTCTGCTCTTCGGAGTGAAATCTGCCTCAAGAACTTTCTTGAAGTTTATGGCTATAGTGGGCTGTCTGTTTGCCTTTGAAGGAAGAAGATCTACGCCTATCCCCACCTGGACTGCTGTTTGATCAAGGCAAGCTCTGAGCTACAGGCTGAGAGGGATTTCTACACCAGAGTCAACTTATTATATTGCTTTGGCTTGCATATCAACCTTAAAGTCTGCGTTGTCCTCTGTGCAGGTTCTTGACTACCTATGAGTGATATGCACACACAGAATGGAGAAATGTATCCTTTGAAATTAAGTTATTACAATTTTTCAGCAATGCCCCATGTTTTTGCAAACATCACTACCAATAGCACAACAGATTTCATCCGTGTGGGGGCCCATTGCGTTGTGCATCTTCCTAGTCCCAAATGATCTCGACAGGTGGGTGAAACACGGCCAAGAAACCTGACAAAAAAAATTCAAAGCAATTTGACATTAGCCACTGGCAGGAAACTTGTTGATTCAGGCAGTTGACTTAACAGATCTTCAAAATTGTCAGACAGATCACCTAAGCAGATGCTACATAGACCATCATGAATAGAAGTTAGACAAAAGAATCTTGCTAAAAATTGAGGGCTGGAACAAAGTGGAGTGTTTTTTATACCCATCTTACAGACAGGGAATGTAGATTCGATGTCTGAGGTGTCAGAACCTGCTTGGATTGGATGTGACGGATGCGCAGTAGACAAAGCGGTTGAGTAAGTAAGTGGCCTTATTCAGGACAACAACAAGGAGCAGACTCTATTTTGCTGGCCAGTAACTAAGTGTCCCTCAACAAACGTTCACCTTCAAACTATAATGTGGAATCTTACAGCTGTATGATTCCACTTAAAAGCAGCACAGGATGTAGATTATGCAGGGCACTAGACACAATACCACCAAGCTCAATACAAACACATCCCATCCCCTTCCCTTCTATAATATGACAGTATTAAGGAGATTAATCCATGCAACCTAATGAATAAAGGAATAAAGTAACATCCCTAATACAATAAACAGCATTGTATTGTTACAACAAAATACAAAAGAAACATAACAAAAATTGAATAAAGAAATAACATCAAGCAAAATAATAACATAGGCATTAGCAAATATCTTTCAAATACTATGATGGTCTCCGATCTCTCATACTCCTTCTTACTTTGGAGCTCAACAAATCCCCAATACTTCTTTCCTCTGTGAAGGTAGCTGGGACAACCATTTACTCACATACCCCTTTCTACCTGCGAACTTGTCCCTCCTCTTCCTTTCCCAAAATCACCATCTTTCATCAACATGTATCCACTGCAATTCTCAACCCTCTCAACAGCACATTCATCACCTTTCTGATATAATGCAACTGTGTGTCGATTCCACCGCTCCCCATTCTCCAAAATAACATTAGAGTGGCACACCTGCACTACTTTAAATGTAACTTTAAACTTTCACAAACCTTTCACCACCTTGCCAGTCTTGATCTTTACCCAATCTTCACAATTACTCCTGTTAAACCCAACACATCCTTCTCAACACTAGCTTTCCACACACCACTTGCCACCCATTCCTTCATCCATAACGGTACCAATTTGGCACCCGGGATTCTTATCCTCATCAACTCAAAGGATGATTTTAAAGTGGCTTAGTGGTGTGATAAGCCCACACCCATTCTTCCACAGCTCTTTTAATATCCTGTCCTGACACCTCAGCCCTTTGGATTGCTCCCTTCACCAGCTGTTAGACCTTTTTAATAATACCATTACCCTGTGGGTTGTAGAGAATAGTGCAATGATGCCTGATGCGATGCTGCCGCAGGAACATCCCCATTTCATTAGACATCAACTGTGTAGCATTGTTAGTTATAAGGATCGATGCGATGGAGCATCTTTCTCCAAGAACATCTTTCTCAAGGTATGAATCGTGGCTTCTGAGGTGATTTCTCTAATGAACATCACACTCAACGACTTAGAGAAAACATCTACAGCCACCAAAGCACATCTGCAATCACTACGTAGTTCAGACATAGGGCCAATAAAATCAATGCACCCACTATGCCAAGCTTTTCCTGGATTAGTTACATGCCCCATGACTGATTGTGCTCCTTCATTAAGTCTCTTTTCGCCCTCTTTGTAAACACTGCATCTTACCACCCATGGAATGACCTGGTCATCCATGACTGGCCACCAAATTTGCTCTTTGAGATGACGTTGAGTTAAACTCTGCCCCATATATCCTTCATGAACCATATTTATAAGCTTAGTTCTCGAACCCACTGGACACATGAACCTATCACTTCTTATCAAAAGACTATCTCCACACATGGTCATTTTGTCCAGAACCTTGACAAAAGCTCAAACAGATAATAACCCACAACTCTTTCTCCTCTTTCCAGAAACTACCATGCGTATAACTTTCTTAAGGATCCTTCAGTATCCATTTTTTAACACCACTTATCCATCGTAAAAGCACCATCACCTTCCAACACAACATCTTGCACGGAGGTTATGGTATCCTCGTTTTCACCTTCCAACACACTTTATCCAACAATCATTTTCTAATGAACCGACAACCTAAACAGACAAGTCGGCCTGCGTGTTCCTGTCAGACACCAGATGGTACAAGGTATTGAAGGGATCACCCACCTCGTGTTAGCAAAATCCAGCGGGGGCGATGCTATGTTTCCCAGTTCCCCTTATGCTACCCGAAGAGTGTGCTTTGTTATAATCAGAGCTCTACGTGGAAGCCTCTAGGGGGGAAAAGGAAAGGGGATAAAATAATAAAGGAGACGATTAGTCGTCGCTATCATCAGGGCTCTGGTCTTCTCTATGGCTATCTGCACTCCAAACTTCTACCCACAAACCAGGAGCTCATGTCTGCAGCGAAAGAAGACAGAGCAGAGTAAAACATTAGACACCCCTTCCAATATCAGAGACACACACACAGATAACACGAAAGGCATTCATACCTCTTTCTCCTTCTTAACCTTCAGAAGAGAAAGGATTGATTTGATTGATTTGATTTAATTTACGAATTTATAAAGCGCACGAATGCCCATGGGCGTCTTGGCGCTGAATCAATGTAAAAATCTAGATCTGCTGTAGAATGGTGTTCTAACTAAGGAGTAAACAGCCAGGTTTTTACCTCTTTCCTGAATGAGAGTAGCGATGGGATGTTTTTGATTGTAATAGGGAGAAGGTCCAAGTCTTAGCTGCCTGCAGCAGGAAGCTTCTCCCCCCCCCCCCCACCTAACTTGCCTAAATTTAGGAACCTCAATCAACTTTGCCTGGCTTGATCTCAGGCTCCTGGATGGCTCATACTGTTTCAAATGTGTTTTTAAAAAGTGGGACCCTACCCCGTGGAGGGCTTTATAGGCCAGGCAGACTGACTTAAACTTTATCCTCTTTTCAATAGGTAGCCAATGGAGGACTCCTAGTCTGTGGGCAACTGGCTCAGATCTGGGAATGTCCAGCACCAGTCTTGCTGCGGCATTCTGTAGGCGCTGTAGTTTTGTTAGATGTTGAATTTGTATCCCAGCATACAAGGCATTCCCGTAATCCAACCAAGATAAGGCCAGTGCTGTTACTAATGTTTTACAAAAATCTTGGGGAATAAACTGCAATAATTTTTTTATCATTTTGAGGATATACCACACCGTGGAAGACAGTTTGTTTGTCTGGGTGTTAAAAGATAGTTTGTTATCCAGTACTACTCCCAGGCTTCTAACTTTGTCCACTGGGGATGGGCAGTCGCCTAGGCTATCTGGCCCCTATTTTGGGGACCAGAAATTCATATCTGTCCCAAGCAGCATGATTTCGATTTTATCACCGTTTAATTTTAGGCAGTTACGCTGCATCCAGTGGTTAATCTGTCTCATGCAGTTGCTAAAACTGCCTGCTGTCTCTTCTAAGTTGTTTGAGACCTATACCACTATTTGGGTGTTGTCTACATAGGAGATGGGTAAGAAACCACAGTTCCTTATTATAGCTGCTAATGGGGCAACATATATATTAAAAAGGGTGTGGCTCAAGGAGGACCCCTGAGGTATGTCGCACAGTGAGTTAAAGGGTTTGGATGTGGCCTCTCCTAATTTAACTGTAAAAGTTCTATTGGTTAGATATGAGGATAGCAACTAGAGTGCCGTCTCGTGAACTCCTACTTCGGCTAGTCGGGTCTGGAGCGTATCATGGTTTACGTATCATGGTTTACAGTGTCGAAGGCCGCCGAGAGATCTAATAGAATCAAGGCGGCCTTCCCTCCAGCATCCAGTACACTCCTGAGTTCCTCCACTGCCATGATCAAAGCTGTTTTGGTTCCATATTCCACTCGGAACCCGTACTGTGAGTGGTCTAGGGCATTTACTGAGGTTAACATTTTTGACAATTGTTTATTCAACAATTTTTCCAGTACTTTTGCTGGAAAAGGGATTCTCGAAATTGGTCTGTAGTTCCCGGGATCCTGCGGATCTAAATTTGCCTTCTTTAGTAACGGGAGGACTGAGGCTGTTTTCCAGGCATCTGGTAAACCGCTAGATTTAATTATCTGTGTAAAAACCAGGGTTAGTTGGTCGCTCAGTAGATCTGGAAACAGGTGCATCACCTTAGGTGGGCAGGGGTCCATTAGGCCCCCAGACCTAGTTGTCATTACCACCTGTTTAATCTGTTCCACAGATGGGGGCCAAAAGTGGAACTCCGGATTGGAGATTCCAGTGGGCAGGCCCTGTTTGGGTTCTATGACTGACTGTGGGGTAACAGACTTGTTGGTCGTTTTGAAAGACTCATAAACAGAATTGACTTTATCTACAAAGAACTGACCGAAAGTGTTGCATAGTTCAGTGCTGCAGTCTATCTGGTTACTGAGGTATGTTAGTTTTTTTACCGTGGCAAATCGTTCCTTACTGGAATTCTTGGCCTCATTTATTTTTCGTATAAAATAGTTACTTTGTTCCTCTAGGATTAGTTTTTTGTTAATTGCCAGGGAACTTCTGTATTCATCTTTCGTCCGTTGTTCATAGTCGGCCCTCCATTTCCTTTCCGCCCTTCTTCAATTTTGTTTTTGCGCCTTCAGTTTATCAGTGAACCATGGTTGTGAGGGATTTTTCCTCCTGGAGGTAATTTTTTTCAGCGGGACTGCTAATTCGAACACTGAGTTCACCCAACTGTAAACCAGTCCGGCAGCTAGGTTGCTGTCTAACTCAAGTTCCGGAATGGTTATAAAAAGCTGCTCCTGCAATTTAGGCTTATCAATCTTGGACCAGTCCTGATAGCTGATACACCTATGCTGGGAAGCACTGGCTGCTGTGACCTGCTCTACCGTTAAGGTGAATTTTATTACTTTATGGTCTGACCAGGGAAAGGGCAGTATTTCCAAGATCTCGATGTTTGTATTTGAGGTAAAGATCGCATCGAGCGTGTGCCCAGCCACATGGGTATCGTGCTTACAATCTGCTCCATGTTGGACATTGAATCGGTCAATGTTATCTTATTTTTGTCTGAAATCTTTTCCAAGTGTACATTGAAATCGCCCAGGATGGTGAAATCTGAGCCCTTTACACTTGATTCTAAGAACGGGCTTAGTAGCTGTAGCAGAGGGCTTTTTGCCCTTGGCGGTCTATAAATCAGGAGACCTTTTAACGTATAGTTGTTTGTGATGGTAATCTGGAAAGATAAGGTCTCGCAGTCTGGACTGCTGCCCAGGTCTGAGCCCCTAGCTCGCAGGATGTCCAAAAGGGAGCTCGTAGGGAGTGCCCCCTACCAATGAAAATCCGAAAAAGCACCAGAGCAGTCTTAGGTAATGCAAAAGGTCCAAAGGAAATAGAAAAGACTACACCGGGTCTACCTGAAGGCTCAATACTATTCCAAAGTCTGGTGTTGTATTGATGAGCCCAGGACTACAACACCGTGTAAATATTTCATGGGTAATTAAAAGCGTACCTGCAGAGGCTCCTGCCCCTCAGCTTTCAAGGTGGATCAGTATTCCTACGAAAGCATAGGAAGAGAAAACTGCAAGGGAATAAAAAGGCATTGTTAGCCAATAGGCTGCATTTAAAGCATAACAAATAAATACTGGCACCGTGCCTTTAAGACCTCCAGAACCTCCTGTATCCTATCATGCCCCAAAGGTGACAGTTAAAACAGGTCTTTTTTGTAATAATATTAAGAAAACATAACCAAATTTATAAGCTGCTGTGCGTGATCAGTCCATGGAGGCGGGTTGCTTATGACTTTTATTAGGATTCCCTGGAAGAGAACTAGGATCACAGGTAAGCAATTTATCTTTCTCTTCCAAGGGATCGTCATCAATGGTCATAAGCATTGAATGGAATAGCAAGCCCATCCCACACACCTGCGGACGAATCAAGGCATCAAACAACAGGAACAGTTAACGAGATTCCTTAAAGAGGCCTTCCCTACTTGAGTGTCTGAGTCTAGACAGTAACGCCTGGTGAAAGTATGCACCGATCTCCAAGTAACAGCTTTGCATATTTTCAGAGATGGGGATATTTCTTAGTAGAGCAGCTGTTGCTACCTTGCCCCTTGTAGAATGGGAATTAGGTCTGGCAGGCAAGTGTTTGTTGGCCAGTTTGTAGGATAATACTATACAAGAGACTTTACATCTAGAGATGCTCTGTTTGGTAGAAGCCATGCTGTCCTGATTACAGGTAAGCAATTTATGCTTTTGCATCTTAGGAACTCAATTGATAGTCATAAATGCTAAAAATATTCTGCGCTTTGTGTGAACCTCACTGAAGAAAACCAAAGGTTACAGGAACATTATAGTTGGGGTCAAATTTCACTCATGCGACACCTGTGAAATTCACTGACTTATACAGCTGTTCAGACACCCACTCACTCACCCATACAGGCACTGCACACCCAGTTACTCACCCATAGAGCCACTCACACCGCCACTCACTCACCTATACAGCCACTGACACACCCACTCACTCACCAATACTGACACTCACACAGCATCTCACTCACCCACACAGCTACTCACACACCCACCTATACACCAACTCACACACCCAAGGATACATACAGTCACATAGCCACTCATATAATATATGTTAGTGGTATTATCGCTCAGTATTAGTACAACTAGTATACTAATTTAACTTTTGTAGTAGGTTAGTATATGTTTAACACCCATGAACTTTTAAAAACACTTGCACTCACTCTATGATGTCATCAGTGATGACATTTGAGATGTCAGCAGTGATGTCACTGACCATGTCATGAGTGATGTAATATGTGAGGTCAATAGCAGTGCATTGCGGGGGTGTAAGTTATAGTTTGCTCAGGTAACTATAGCTGCTGAATTTCTCTGGTTTTGTAAAGTCAAATCTGAGCCTAGCTACATCCCTGTAACCTTCCCCCCCCCCCCCGTGGAAAAACATATACATATATATAATTCACTGAAGAAACCATAGGTTTCACACGTTACAGTTAGGTGGATATTTCACTCGTAAAAAACCAATGAAATTCCCCCGTTATAGTTAGTTCAGATAACTATAACTCGCGCGCCCGCAATCCACTGCTGATGACGTCACATATTACATCACTCATGACATGGTCAGTGGCATCACTCATGACATCACTGATGACATCATCCTTGTGATAGAGAGGCGGCCGCGAAGAACTACCCCCAGTCTTTTTTTGTCTAACCACTTTTTGTTGAAACCTTGTCTCCTGGTGCGTCAGGATGTCCACTAGGCAAGCTGGTTTTAAGCCGTGTATCGCCTATCATCAGCAGATGTCGGTGACACACCGGATTTGGCGTGCCTCTGGTGCTTGGAGCGTGACCACGAAGCCAAGACATGCATCGATTGCTGCACCATGCACCACAAGGCCTTGAGGGAGTGGCTTCTCACCACAACGCTCAAGATCTCAATCGACATGGAGGACCCCAGATAGTTTGCTTAGCCACTCTAGGCGCTCGTCTTTGAAGTCAAAGTTGTCTGGGAAATCAGTTAAGTCTCACCAGGACAAAAAGAGCAGGAAGTTGAAGAGATTTTCAACTTCACCATGTCCATTGAACTTCTTTGACAAGGGAGCGTCGGCATTCAAGGTCTAGCTCTGTGGTGAAGCCTGCACTTGGGCCGTCTCCATGCTTTACAGAGTTTCTGGGAGCTGGAGTAATCCCCGTCCAGTAATGTGAGTTCAGTGAGGCCTTGCACCTCATATTTACATGGCCCGTCACTTCAAGGACTGCGGGCTCGGGAGGGGCCCCTACTAGTCCTCCTCCGGCAGATACTCCCACGGTGCCCATTGGGCCCCTTTCATCCATTGATGGATCTTGGAGCGGTACCATTTGAGCCACTTCCACTTTCCTCTGTGCCTCTCTAGTGCTGAAGCCCCATGATTGCCCAATCCCCATCATTATCCCCAATTCCCATACGGAACCAGACAGGTGTCGCTAGACACCTGCCCACGGGGGCAAACTCCCTATATCAGAGCCAGTCCCTTATTCATATGACAGGCCTGGATTGGTTGATGATTGGTATGGGTCTGATCACCCTAATGGTTACCAGCCCTTGGAAGATCCAGAGGACAACTTATGTGAGAATCTGGCAGATGCCAGTGAACCAGACACTGCCCCAGACACTGGTCTTGTCTTTCCCCCACTGTGGCTATGAAGAAGGGTGGCTCATTTGAGATGGAGATGCCAAGGGCAGCTGAGGTTCTAGACCTTACGCTACCCTCAGTGGCAGTGCTTCAGCCGGGAGTTGTCCCCACCAAACTATTACATCTGTTTAATGAAGCCCTTACTGATGTCCTAACGCGGTTCCTGGTCCAGGCCCTTCACAGGGGCTCTTGTGCATAGGACAATTGCCTGCCGCCCTTGCCCCGCCCCAGGGGACACCAGTTTCCTCACCCAGCACCCCGCCCCAGAGAGCTTGGTAGTCCAGGCTTCCTATGACTCTACCGAATAGGGAATCCAAAAGACTCGATACCTTTGGAAAGGGGATGTTTTCTTCCGTCAGCCTGGCACTGCAGTCTGTGAAAACTGTGTGCTTCTTGGGCCGATGCTCCCATATCATCTGGGACGCAGATGCACAAGTCCTGCCCATGGTCTCGGAGGAGGCCCGGGCCATGCAGTTGCTGATGGCAGGGATACAGCCAAGTTCACAATATGATGTGGGCTGGACACGCCTATTTTGCTGAGAAGAGTGATTTCATTGTTTGTGGCCCTTAGACGCCACGCTAGGCTGAGAACCACTATCTTCGCTCCTGGAGGTGCCCCTTAATGGCGCTCAGTTGTTTGGAGAGAAAATGGACTCAGGGCTAGAACACTTTAAGGGCAGCAGAGCTACGGCTAGGTTCTTGGGCCTTGTTGTGGTCTCTCGCCAACCCCAGTCTACATAACGCCTCTTCCAGGGGCTTCCAACTGCATCTTTACATTCCCAGCCACCCTGGCCAAGAAACCGCACAGTCTTTTCATGGCCTGAGATGTGGTTAACACAGACCACGTGGGACAGGTAGTCATAATTCAAGCCAGTCTACCGGCAGCCGCAGACTTAACCTGCACCACTGGAGGTCAGTTATATTCGACCGTTCGGTTTTGCAGCTCGTCCAAAATGGCTACTGCCTTCATTTTGTGACCAAACCCACCCCCACCCGACTTCCGACTAGCTGACTGAGGACCACCTTTCCTTGCTCTGTCAGCAAATGTTAGCTCTTTGCCAAGGGAGCTATAGAGAGGATGCAGGCCTGAGAATTAGGTCTTTGTTGCTATTCCCGCTACTTTCTGGGGCCCTAGGAGGGTGGAGTCCTTTGTCTTATTCTAGACCTGCGCCTCCTCAATCTCTTTCTGAAGAAGAAGTTCATATTACTCATGCAACTCCTGCCTTTTCTGGACCCAGGAGACTGGATAGTATTGCTGGACTTACAGGATGCTTATTTTCACATCCATGTCCTGCCTGCCCATGGGTGTTGACTCCAGTTCACGGCAGGCCAAGAGCACTTTCAGTTTGCTCTGCTCCCCTTGGCATTATCAGCACCCCTCCGATGTTGTCGAAAGCGATGGCAGTGGTTGCAGGGGATAAAATTCCAATCTTACCATACCTCGACGATTGGATGTTGAAGGCAGCCTAGCCCAGTCAGTCGTCTTCAACCTTCAAACAACGATGAACCTTTTGCACCTGCTGGGGTTTACTATTAACGCGCTAAAATTCACACCTGTCTCCTCCTCAGACCCTCCCTTTCATCTGAGCTTTTCTGGACACTGTGTAGTTTAGGTGGTATCCTCCCAAGCAGCGAGTTCATGATATTCAGACTATGATACCCATGTTTTGGCCTCTATCCTGGATTTCTGTGAGACTGACTCTGAGGCTGTTGGGCCTCCTGGCCCCCTGCATCCTTGTGACACATGTGCCCCTCTCCATTCCCCAGCCAGAGCTGGCTTTGGTGACAGATGCATCACTTCTGGGCTGAGGCGGGCATTTGGGAGATGTGGACATCCGAGGTATGTGGTCTCCGGAGGAATCCAGACTTCACATCAACTTGTTGGAGCTCCAAGTGATCCGGCTGGCATTGAAAGTTGGTACAGGTGGTCATAGACAACTCCCTTGCAATGTGGTATTAAAGCAAACAGGGCAGGGTGGGGCTGTTGACCCTTTGTCAAGAGGCCCTTAACCCCTGGACATGGCTGGAACATCAGAGCATTTCCCTGGTGTATGAACACCTGGTGGGCTCTCTGAATGCCAGGGCGCACAAACTCAGCTGTCCGTGCTTAGCAGTTGCAAATGGCTTCTCCATCCCGAAGTGGTGCATAGGTTTCTTCCAAGAATGGAGAGAGCCTTTGTTGGATCTGTTCGTCGTCTTCAAAAACACCCAATGTCAGCAGTTTTGCACGCTGTACTTTCCTAGGCTGCTGTAGCTTGGAGAAACTTTTAGTTTCAAGTAGCGCTCAGGCCTGTATGACTTTGCGCCAATACCACTCCTGCCCAGAGTTATCAAGAAGGTCAGGAACGACTGGGCCGAAGTCATTCTTGTGGCTCAGTATTGGGCATGGAGAGTCTGATATACCGAGCTGTTGAGCATGAACACGGGTCTATTTATCAGGCTGCTTCTTCAGGAGAATCTTCTGTTGCTGAATCATGGCAGGATCCTGCACCCAAACCTGAAAACACTTCGCCATCATGTGCGGAGATTGAGCAGCGACAGTTGACAGCTTTCCACCTTCCATTCGAAGTCTGCACTGTTAACTTGGCAGCCAAGGCTCCCTCCACCAAGACAGTATATGCCTGCCGTTGGAGTAAGTCTGTGGCATTGTGTACAGATAAACAAGTTGACCGCCTATCTGCACCCCTTTCCCAGGTTCTTTTGCTTATTCTTTCCCTAGCCCTGCAGGGCTCTGCTTTGGGAGCATCGAAAGGATATTTGTCTGCCATATTGACATTTCTGTGGTTGCCAGATTAGCCATCCCTTTTCAAAGCCCCTAGGATTCTCAAAGGTTTTTAACATGTTTCAACCAGCTCCCTCCATTATTGTTCAGTGGGACCCCAACTTTTTTCTCACATTTTGGATGTGTGCTCCTTTTCAGCTGCTACACAAGTGCCCTCTAAGGCTCCTTACCATAAAAATTGCCTTCTTATTGTCGATTACAGGTGCCTGTGAGTGAGCTACAGGCACTGTCATCACAGCCTCCGTACCTTACCATCTAACGAGATAAACTGGTCCTTCGCACAAGAGCATCCTTCCTACCGAAGTTGGTAACTCCATTTCATGTAGGCCTGTCCATCACTTTGCCTGCCTTTTACGCTCCTCACCCCTCTAAAGCGGAGAAGAGATTCCATCGGCTGGACCCAAAAAGAGCATTGTCATGCTACCTTGACTGCACAAAAGAGTTCCAGGTGGAAGATCAACTCTTTGTGGGGTACGTCCAGCCCAAAAAAAGGAAAAGCTGTGCAGAAACAGACCACCTCACAATGGATAGTGCCCTGCATCAAAATCTGCTACACATTGGCCACAAGGCAACCTCCTGAAGGCTTGCATGCTGAATCCTCCAGGGCCAAAGCTGTGACCTCTGTGTTAGCTCGTTGAGTACCTGTCCTGGATATCTGTCAGGCAGCAATATGGGCTTCACTGCACATATATACAAAGCACTACTGCCTTGACAGTTGGGTCTGGCGAGACGGGCACTTTGCCCATTCGGTCCTACAGGATTTTTTTGTCTAAATCTGTGTCGCAGCCACACCACTGGGGAGGTATTGCTTAGGTTTCTCATCTATGGAAAGGAATTTACGGCTAGAAGTCTCTATCTGATGAAAAGGTTTGCTTCCCTCTTAAGGGTTCTAGTTTCACGCACCAATGGTCTGTATTCTTCTTGGCTCCGTGCTTCTGGCTTGGAAAGTTGCAAAAAGAAACTGTCAGCATCCCGGGTGGGGCCTATATAGACACTGCAAGAGTCACTCCCGGTGCAGACGACCCCACACGGAGCCCAATGACGCCACCTACTAGTGCGCTATGGTACTGCTAATGAAATATTATCAGATCCAATCTGAATCCTGGGGAACATTCTATGGTAAGGAACTTGTGACCAGATAATCAGTACCAGATAAAGCGATACCAAAGGTAAGTAGCTTGTTCAATCAGTCCACCAAGCTTGGCAACTTTGTTCAGAAGGCACTGCAAGATTAGAGAGGTCTGTTCGGATTACAAAAAGGAAGGTTCCCGTTTTCCAATTAAATAATGCTCCCAGTCTGAGCTGACAACTCCATTCCAAGCAGCTGTCTTTGTAATTCAGACTAATTTCTCCTACAGTCAGTTAGGATATGAGGCAAATAGAATATTGTATGCTCAAAACCGTCATCTTCTTACCTTTGTAGAAGAAATGCCCTAATTGCCATATCAGAAGCTTCAGTTTCAATAATAAATTGTTTTGTTGGGTCAGGGTAATATTAGAGCCTTGGTAAAGACCTTCTTTAGCTTAAAAAAGGCTTGTTCTGTCCTGGAATCACAGTGAAAATCATCACAATGCATTTCAATCAGCATCATTGTATATCACAAGTCTAGTAAGTAAAGAAGTTACTAAACTGCTGGTAGAAATCTGCCAGACCTAGAATGCATTGGCCTCTTGAAACAGAATCCTAAACATTCCACTTCGGATTGGTTAAGCTCATATTTATTTGGCTTACAGATAAACGGATTTTGTTTCAGTCTGGATAACGCTTGTAAATCATATTGATTGTGATATTGCATATTCTGCTAATAATGGAAAATGTCATCCAAGTAGACAACTACAAACTGGTTTAACATATCAGAAAACAGAAATCCATAAACCTCTAGAATATTGTTGGAACATTACATAGCATATAGGAAATGACACTGTACTCCATGACTGAACAGAGTCCAGAAGGCATTCTTCCACTTTTTTCCAGACTTCAAACACATTAGAGAAGCTCCACCGAGATTTTTTTCATAATCCAAACTTCATTGAGTTATGAGAAGTTAACATTTAACCATAGAGTGCCAACAGGCAGGTACGGTGTTAATATATGGTACCCTGTATTCAGCAACAGACAGGTCGTTCCAACCCATAATGAGTCATTTGCCCCATATTTTCCTATGCTAATGACGGTATCCTCATGACCGCATCCTCTGCCTACAAATCCCTCCACATGCCTATAAACCCCTCCACATGCCTACAAACCCCTCCACAACATTGGACCCAATACCTCAGCGAAAGAATCTCCTCCACGCCCCCAAGAGAACCCTCCGCTCCGCCGACCTCGCCCTGGCCGAAATCCCTCTCATCTGGAGAGCCAGACGGGAGGAAGAGCCTTCTACTACAATGCGGCCAAGACCTGGAACAAACTACCCCTCAGCATCAGACGAACCCCCACACTGCCTTCAGGAAGAGCCTCTAGACCTGACTCTTCGGATGACTCTGAGCTGCCCAATACTCCCTTCCTGAAGGGCCTTGAGTCCCTCACGGGTGAGTAGTGCTCTTCACAAATCCCTGATTGATTGATTGATGTAATATAATACGTTCTTCCAGTTTTGCACACCAGTCCATTTCCCTGCACCATGCAGGTATTGTGGGAGATATGTCAGAGTTCCAGGCACAGGACATATCTGTTTTAGCAATTAGGGTGCCCATACCAACCAGCGCTCGCTCTTCCTTGCTCCCTCCTATGTGTCCCAGTAGACCCAGAAGGGGTATTAGTGGAGATAGGTCAATAGTCCTTTCTAGAACCTGTGTGAGGACATGGGAAGTGGGAGCCCAGTACATATCAGTGAGGGGGTGATCCAAATCATGTGGTAAAAATCCTTTCTCACCTCGTTACTCCTAGTGCATTGGGAGAGGACTATGTGAGCCCTCCACAAACTCAATGGCATCAAGTAAGTAACATGCAGCTATTTCAGCTGTATCAGCCAGAGCCTGGAGGATATTGCCAGCTCCCATGGTTCTATTAATGACTCTCTCCAATCACTGTCTCCCAACAGACTTGCCCATGTTTCCCATTTAGCCCTCAACAGGGTGAGGGGGTAAGGAGAATTACTCACTAGAGATTTATAAATCCATCAAATTCCTCCCTTCCCCAGGGTCCCCATTAACATGTCCACCTCCAGTAGGTTGAATTGGGGTATCCCCACCAGAGACTTCCTACAACACCTCAGTGCACGCCGAAGTTGCAGAAACTTGTAAAACTGTGAGCGGTAAAGATTGAAGTCCACCTGCAATTCTTGAAAGGATCTCGTATGGAACCCCTGCCAGACATCTCCCAGCTTGGAGATCACAATTAAGTCCTGTTGCCAAAGCCTTCCAAGCAGGATACCTGTCCTAACCAATAGCCCCTCCAAAGGATTGTTTCCAAGGTAATCTTTCCGTCCCACACTGTCAAACACAGAGCTGACCTCCAGACCAATATGACCCCCCTAAAAGGTCCAACAGGGCCTGCAAAATCTGTGCCCAGTAAACCATATCTACGATGTTCTCCAATCCCTTAGCGTCCACTTCATTCAGAACGCTGCGTCTGCCTATGCCTAGTGTATTCAGTCATTCAAGTCCACCAGATGGGATGTCCATTAGTACAACCATAGATCCGCTTTAGCCAGGCACCCAGGTACATGGATTGGGAACACTTACCAAAAGCAGTATGGGGGACCTTTACTGGTCCAGAAGAAGGTTCTTACCTTGGCCTATACTTCGCAAACCATTTTTTGCGGGTCATGGGTGGTAAATTTGGAGAACATACAGAAACTCGACCTCCCCAAAATACTGAGTGGCAGGTGCGCCCACCTCTTCAGGTCTTTCTTCATTTTTGGTAACCAGGGGTGTTAAATTTAAAGACTTGGAGAGAACCAGTTGCAGGGCTATATTGATTCCTAAATCTGAAAGTTCAGTCTATGGATAGGTTCCCTGCTCTACCAGCACTCCACCTGGGCGCCTCTGGGAACAAGAACTAATGGAGACTTGGATCAATAACCGAGGCTTTCTTGTAAAGTTTCAGCATGTAAAAGAACCTGAGACCGGTAGCCACTGGGCGAGAAAGAAAAAGTAGCACATTGCCTGCATGTAAAGCCCATGGGAGGCCTCTGGGGTTCCTATGCCCTGGGTACATGTGTACCATATACTAGGGACTGATAAGGGTACCCCAGTATCCAATCTGGAGTGTACCAAAGTACATGTAACAATTTAAAGGAGAAAGCAGATAGACTGGGGTCCTGATTAACAGGATCCCAGTCAGACTAGTGAAAAACAGTGCAACATCAAGCAAAAAGTGGGGGTAACCATAAGAAGCAGATCCTACTTTCCAACACCCTGTTCTACCAGTTCTACCAGCACTCCACCTGGGCACCTCTGGGAACAAGAACCAATGGAGACTTGGATCAATTATTGAGGCTTTCCTGTAAAGTTCCAGCATGTAAAAGAGCCTGAGACCGGTAGCCACTGGGCGAGAAAGACAAAGTAGCACATTGCCTGCATGTAAAGCGATGCGATCTTTGGGACCACTCCCCACGCTAAGTCTGCAAACTTGAGCATCACATCTGACTCACTTCACCAAAGGCTGCATTGCCAGAGCGAAGAGGAGTGGTGATAATGGGCAGCCCTGTATGGTGCCCTGCTGGACTAAGAACGGGACTCCTAACCTGCGTACCTGGGGTTAACGTACAACACCTAAATGTATGTTATAAATTGGGGGCATAACCTAGTCACATAAGCACATCCCAAAGAAAATGCCAATCAAGAGAATCTATAGCCTTTTCAAAATCAATAAGGAGATAGGTGCTGGGTCCAGTGAGCCAGTGCTGGTGCGCCCGGGCAGCATGAACTCTGTGTATACAGTGTCTAGTGCTGTTCTGTGGTATGAAGCTACACTGATTCAGGTGGACCAACATCACTAGGATGTTAAGGAGCCTGTTGGCTAACACTTTATCATACATTTTGCACTTTTTGATGATCAGGTCAATCAGACGATATAAAAAACACTACTTGGGTGGTTGCCCCTCTTTATGTAGGTCTTCTATTGTGGCCAAGCCCAGTCCCTAAGGGAAATGGCCTTTTGCTATGGCTTCGGTGTACATAGCCAACAGGGATGGCAGCACGGATGTCCCGAACTTCTGATAATATTGAACTGGAGCCCATCTGGTCCCGGAGTTTTGCTTGGGTCACATCCTTCATGGCATCTTCCAGCTCCGCCAGTGCGATGTTCATTCCAGTTCTACCCTGTCCATGTCACTTAGGGTCCACTGGGGCAAATCTGTCATGAGCTGGGTGGATTTTTCCTGAGAGGGTCTAACCTGCTTTGCATATAGTGCCTGATAATAGTCCCCTAATGCTGCCACAGTCACCTCGGCCTCCTTGACTCTCACTTCAGCGGGCCCTGCCATCTCTGGGATCATCCGATCGACTGCCCAATGAGTTGCCAACCAGTAAAGTAATTTGCTTGATTTATCCCCCATGCTGTCCAGTTGTAGCACATTAAAAAAGGCAGAGTTGCCTCAGTGTTGGCCTTTCAACCTCTACTTCTCCTGGGTCTGACACCCGCTCAAGGTGGACAATACAGGCTCCGGCTCAGCGAACTGCTTTAGATTTTGCCCCTCCCGAGTCTCGAGTTGGGATTGGACATGTGCCTGCACACAGGCCTTCCCTGCAGCCCTTCTAGCACTCCAGGAGATTCCACTGACCCTTCATTCAGATCCAGAAAGATCTTCAATTCCTGTTCTAAGAGGCGCGTCACCATTTTGTCCATGAGGCTCCAGGCATTTGGTCGCCATACTTGGCGATACCCTCCTCCTGGACTCCCTACCTGGGCCACAACTGGGAAGTGGTCTGAAATCCTCTAGAGTAGGATGTGGGACCCCCTTTGCGGTGAGCAAATCTGCAGTCGGCAGAAAAATTAGGTCAGTTCGCAACCATGACCCATATTTTATTAATACACTGTACATGTTTGTTATTTAGTGATTCTTCTCAGGAGCCAGTCTGCACATTTTGTAGTAGGTTGCCTGGAATACATAATAACATAATGTACTGGTTTTTTTTGCCCTGTCAGCAGCAGCTCCTATTGTTTTAGACATAACAAGGTAGCACAGCTGCAGCTTTCCAACACAGTAAGTTTATCATATAAACTGTGCCTTGTCCCCTTGAGGCAGAGAGGAGAATTCAGGCAGAGAGACCTGTCCTGCAACGAACACAGCAGTCGTGCGTAAACTGAGTTTATCCTCATGATGCGGACCACCTAACTACATATTCAGATATGGGGTCTGTTGCTTGTTCCAGAGATCACTAATATATATTTTTGTTTACATAGTAAGGCTAGGCAAAGGCAGATATTTTGCCATGGTGGTGTTTATTGTATACAGCCTGCTAGTAATGCGGATTACGTTGCTTAGTTGCATTTGCCTACTTATCGCCGCATTTATGCTTCATAAGGGACTACGATAGTTTCAATAAATGTATTGTAAACTTTCTTTGTGTCTTTCTTTTGTTTACTAAGGGCATGCATGAGTGAGAGATGAAAGGTGAGGATCTGTCTCCACGGTTTGGGGACTAGAGGGGTAATGTTCCTGGTTTGGAAAAATCATCTGCTACTCTGGGGAGGTTACAAGTTCAGGTGAGGCATTGTGGGATAGCCAGGATTTGGGCCGACAGATACTGATGTTGTAGACTCCCTTTGACAGTGTCTGCACTGATGGTCTGTCTCAACCCTGGGCACCACCATGGGAAGCTGCTTTTGTATAAGGATTGCCAACCCTTTAGAATCCACTCTAATACCCCGCCCTAAAACACTCTGTCATAACCCTATCTAGCTAAGAGACGGCATTTGGTGCCTAGCAGGAGAGTTTCTTGTTATGGCAAGGCATATGACTCTTCACAAAGCCCATAACCACCCCTCTTTACCCTGTCAATCAGTCCATTGACATTCCACATCATAACTTTAAGTCTGTTCAATGTAGGGATCTAGGTAGAATACGAAAGGGTAAGGTGCTCAGTGGGGACCCTAGTGGCTCCCAGGAGGGGCAGTTCCCCTCCTTCCACTGTTGCCAAAATCCAGCAAAAGAAGAAAGTATTATTATACACCACTGGCTTTGAAACCACAGCAACCATGGCCAACAGGGCCACATTTTCCACCCCTGTTACCTCACAACACCCCTCACCCCACACTTCCTCCCAAGAAGAATCTGTCGCCCCAACATTAGAAAACACACAACAGGAAAAAATGTCAAGGGTTATATTTCCTCAACTGACTGTCCAACCTACCCCCACCCCTCGGGTCCTGTTAAGTAGACAAGGATGCAATGTAGCTGGCAAGCCAAACTTTGAGAGAACGGACTAGGAAAGTTTAGATTATGGAGATGACCCATCTTTGCCTATTGATTGATCCCATCTAGAGGAATCCCATTGTGATCCACTGATGAAATCCCTCCATCCAGTACCTGTGCTGTGACCAAGGTGTCCGCAAATGAGAAGAGGTCAGGCCTGCATCCCGCACCTGGTCAGTCAGTGCCCGATGCGAAGGATTCAGATGACTATGCACTGTAGCTTTGCCTCATCGGGGAGCTTCTGCATTATCCTTGGCCTTTATGTCATGCTTCTAGCAGTAGCTCATGTTCCGTCATCGGCTGCCTCCTTGGTAGGGGAGGATTACACTGAAAAGGACGCTGTGTTGACGCCCACCTCAAGCCACCTCCGGAGTGTCTTAAGAAAAAACATTTGGATGCATGAGCCCCCCTTATCTTAGCAGGATATAAGAGCATGTAAATTATCTTCAGCACCCTTAGCTTTTGTTTAACAGCCTAAAAAGATTTACACTGCAGTTGTACTGGCGAATAGATGCTGCTAAAATTAGAATCTTGAAGGACTGACAATCAGGTTACCTTTCTCTCTAACCACCCTAATTGTCACATCTCAATCTCCGTAGTTGAGCATTTTGGTGATCATAGGGCATGGTGGCGCCACCGGAGGCGGCCTCCCCAAAAGGGACCTGCAGGCCCTCTCCAGCACCTATCCCGCTCTGCTGGCACCCAAGTGGAGAGCCACTGTTCCAAGTTGACCTCCGGTGGGTCCCCTTCTGCTGTTTTGGGCAAACCTATGAAGCGGATATTACTCTTCTGCACTTGGTTTTCAGCGTCCTCTACAGAGATGCCCCAAGGTTTGGGTAGCTGTGGTAAATTGCACCACCTCTGTTTTGAGCTTGGCAACAGAGTCCTCAAGCTCTGCAATGCCGTCCTCGGGTCCTGCTATCCTGTCTACAGCATTGCGCAGATCTTGCTGCAGTCGAGGGATGTCCACCCCAGTGTCCCCCAATCTTGGTCTCTAGCACAGAACGTGACCGCTGGATGGCTTCCTGGAGCACTGCATTGACTTACGAATCAGAGCTTCACTGCGTCTACCCATCCCCGCTGCTGTTCTTGAAGGCCTGTGGTTTGGAGGTGGTATATCTAAATGTTGTCGCCGGTGCCTTGTGAGCGTGCGGGGTCGTCTCACCCCATGGCGTATCCACTGGCACCCATGCCCAACGCTACCTTTGTCGCTTCGGAGCACCTCAGGATGTAGGAGTAATGGCGGCCAGGGCCTCTCGGGACCCACCCTGTCACAGCATTGCTTAAAGCTCACACCACTCCACAGGGTAGCAATGTTTGTGATTGATGAGGGGTGGGAAGCGGCTTGTGGGAGGCTCACCACTGAGCGGCACAAGCAGAGTGGCTAGTATACTGTCACGCCATCTTCTCCGACGTGCTTAACTTCACACCAGGAATTGCAGAGGCAGCATGGACCCATCGTGCTTATACAGCTGCTGCCAGTTTTTGATTATTACACGGTGGCGGAAGGATGAACCCGGGGAAGGGGGTGGGAGGGGGGATATAATAACGAAGTACAACATATAACTAAAGTAGTAAAGGGAAGGCACAGCCTGGTTACCTTCAAGAGAAGGACAATATTAATTATGAGCTACCCTTCACTGTGACACCTTGAAAAACCTCCACTCGTAGGGAATCAGAAAGTGGGACCTACTTAGGCAAGTATCTCACTAACCACCAAGAAGACTAATTGAAAGTGCTCCAAAATGCTCTCAGGCCAGCTGCTGTCTATGCCAAAATTCCTATTCCAATTGCAAGGTCTAAGTAGGCAATGTCTCTTGTCTCAATAAAGGTTCATGAGTTGGGCCATAAGCGGGTATCCTGTTGATACTCACAGACCCCTGTCTGATGACCCTTTAGTAAAAGGATACATTCATTGTTTTTTAACACATAATGTTTTTGGTTCCCAAGACCTCCCCTGCTGTCACACAGGAGTAGGAAATAGCACCCATGAATTTCAAAGAGTTAGGTGTAGCAAAATCTTTGTAGGCTTGTTCGCTAACCATTCCACGGTCAAACGTTCTGCACTGGGCTTTTGGACCGAACTGCTACATCAAAATCAGTTTTGCCAACTTTATAACCTCTCTAACACCTTAGTACAGTGTTTATCTTACATTCCAAGTTGTGAACACAATCCCCAAATGTTAGTATTTAAGACAAACGTCTGGGGAGGAGTGGACCTCACAAGGGAACGTCCACCGTCTTGGCCACGACCCTCTCCCTCATTCAGATTCGATGTAATTTATTTGAGGACAGACTTTGTGTAATCAGTATAGGGCCTTCACTCGTTGAGCTTCTTTGGTTTACAAAAATGAAGATGCTCCTGGTCATACCTCAACAAACTACTGACCTTACACCAACCAACCAGACACCTCAGTTCTGCCTCCCGCTTCCCCACAGACACCCCCCAGATCCCCTGAGCCAGCAGCGGAGGATGATCCTTCTAGCACCTGGCAACCAATGCATGAAACTCCCTTCCCCTGCATCTAAGGAGTGCCTAGTCACTCCAGCAATTCAGGAGTGAACCCAAAACCTGGATGTTCGAATTATATACCATCACACAGCAGCTACAGGGGCCTCGAGACTCTAACGGGTGACTTGCCGCACTCTATAAATGTTTGATACTGATCTGGAGTGGTTAATAAAAGGATTCTGCAGATTTTCTTGCAAATATTCTTTCAGAGCTACTTTCGGGTTTCAGATAGAGAGCACATTCTGCCAAATGGGACTAGTGAACCAGGTTCAAGCGGAATGGCACAATTTAGGTCTCGCTGTGGAAGTAGAGCCAATACCTTAGGTTTTGCAAAAACATCAGCAAATGATTGATACTTTTCAGAAAACAGCAGAAGATTATTGATTGTCTTCAGTCCTGAATTCTTTCGCAAATCGTTAATCATTGGGTAACAATGTACAAGGCTAAATTGCAAAGAAAGAGATATTATTCTGTTTATCCAGTAGATATTCAAGTTGTGCCTAATGAACCAAGGGACTAATTTGGAGACTTAGTGATGTCAAAAGAGAACATCTCCCTCTGATTTCTCAATGTTATCATTAAATGATTGGTCCTTACCTTAATTGGACCAGAGACTAGTGCTTGCCATCTACAGTTTTAACTAGCAAAGGTGCTTCATTGAGAATGCGATGAAAGTTCTATGCAAGCGCCCAATTCTCATCAATGTACAGACTGCTGGCACCACAAATCAGCAAGATTGAAATCACAAGACCATATCCTTTGGACAAAGTTAGATTCATTGGAGTAAAAAATAAGGAAGAGTAGGCTTCCTCAGATTGCATAACATAGGGAATTTGATATTCTCCCCCTTTTACAAAGAATGAGACCTAATGGTTCCCGAGAGTCATTCAGGAC